>NC_044909.1:49688974-49949700 GCF_001633185.2 Quercus lobata
AAATTTGTAGGTGTTTGAATTCTACACCATGATATTTTACAATTTGGATGTGTAAAATTCAAACTCTCTCAAACTTTAGAGGAAAAAAAAAAAAATACAGATCTATTTCCACGCACGTTGCCTGTTCACGTAGTACCCAAGGTCTTTTTTTTTTTTTTTAGCAAAAGATTTTTTTTCATTTTGTTCAACATATTCTGATATATTTTTCAAAATATTATAAATTTGTGATATTTTCCGGTGAGAGATGTTATATCCACAATATTTTTAAAATATTTTTACAACAAATCATAAGTGATTAATTGTTATTGGTTCAAATTTGAATCTAATACTAAGATCACTTTTTTACCCCAACAATAACAACCAGTAATAATCTACTATTTAGGATTTGTTATAAAAATGTTGTGAAAATGTTGTGGACATATCATTTCTCTTTTTGAGGTTAAAATGTAAATTGTGTACTCTAAGTTTGACTGAAATTTATTTAGTTAGAACTTTGCTTTTCTTCATTTGAATTCTCTTCTTTTTTTTTTTTCTTTTTTTGTTAGCAAAAGCTTTTTTTTTTTGTTCAACATATTCTGATATATTTTTGAAAATATTATAAATTTGTGATATTTTTCGGTAAGAGATGTTATGTACACAACATTTTTAAAACATTTTTACAATAAATCATAGGTGGTTAGTTGTTA
Organism: Quercus lobata; assembly: GCF_001633185.2. Taxonomy (NCBI): domain Eukaryota; kingdom Viridiplantae; phylum Streptophyta; class Magnoliopsida; order Fagales; family Fagaceae; genus Quercus; species Quercus lobata. The sequence continues at coordinate 49,689,661 of NC_044909.1, forward strand.
TTGGTTCAAATTTGAACTTAATACTAAGATTACTTTTTTACCCTGACAATAACAACCAATAACAACTTATCACTTATGATTTGTTATAAAAATGTTATGAAAATTTTGACTGAAATTCATTTAATTAGAACTTTGCTTTTCTTTATTTGAATTCTCTAATTTTTCAAATTTATTCAAGACTAAATTGCAAACTACACTCCTAAAATTTACAGATGTTTAAATTTTACACATTGAAATTTCAAATTTTAGATTTTACCCCCTGAAATTTAGGGGTATTTGGTTTTTGTAGGTGCTCAAGAATTCTTGCCTTTGACTTTGGCATTTTTGGCTTGATTGCCTAGCCTTGCCTTTGGCTTGAATTCCTTTGTCCCACATTGGAAAGATCTCTTTCCTCTTCATGCCTTATAAGGCATGAAGAGGAAAGAGATCTTTCCAATGTGGGACAACAAGAATTCATGCCAAGACAAGGCAAGGCAATCAAGCCAAAGCCAAAGCCAAAGCCAAAGGCAAAAATTCTTGAGCACCTACAGTTTTTATACCCTAACATTTCAGAATTTGAATTTTACTCTCTAAAGTTTTGGAGTGTTTAGATTTTACTCCCTAAAGTTTGGAGGTATTTGAATTATACACCATGATATTTTAGAATTGGGAGGTGTAAAATATAAACTGTCCCAAACTTTGGGGGAAAATCCAAATTTTAAAACTTTATAATGTAAAATCTAAACACTTCCAAATTTTAGTAATGTAATTTGCAATTTATCATTTATTCAATTCAAAACTTTTTTCTAATTTTGTTAAAAAATTATCATTAAATATGCAATTAACTAAAAAAAAAGATTTTTTGAAAAAAAAATCTCACATAAAAATCTATAAAATATTGAACAGAATGCTTGAATTAAATAAATTTAAAACTTAAAATACTCAATTGAATAAAAGAAGCTTAAAGAACTTAAATAAATTTCAGTCAAATTTTAAAAGTAAAATTTGTATTTTATTCTATTTTTTTTAAAGCAAATTAAATGTTTTTTTTTTCAAAGAGAAGGACAGCTACTATAGAGAATGGGAAGGAAAGGAGCGTGAGAGAGAGAGAGAGAGTGAGAGCGCGAGGGAGTGCCGTTATGAAAGTAAAGGGGCAATTGAGGATGGGTCATGGGGCTGGGTGGGTAGTGGCCAGGTTCATTTTCTCCAATTATAATTCCGCCAACAGTCTATTATCATTAACCTTTATTTTTCTGCTCTTGGTCCCAGTTTCCTACACGCCTGTCTTTTTCTTTTGTCTTAGGACTCTTATTAAACAACACTTTGAATTTCAGGGTCGGTCTTTATGGCCCAAAAACTTAAATTTAAAAATTACTTCTTTAAACTTGGGGATGCATTATGTTTTTTTTTTTTGGTATTATATGGACAAACAATATCAAGTTTTAAAAAATTATTTATATGTTTTTCATAAATATAAAGTCTAATTATAAAATTGGTTGTAGTTTAAGGGTACAACCTTACTTAATAAAATAGATATTACTATATATTTTGAAAATCTAACCATTGAATTGTGTGTTTTTTATGCTCTTAATACACATGTCAAATTTTATGTTAATCGGATATTATTTATTATATGATCTATAAGCTTATATTTTGTGCATAATTTTAAACTACAAAAACTTGCAATTTAAACAATTTATTGATAACATGACTATTAATATTTAATTTTCTAGAAATTTTGCAAGTATAGAGAATATAAGAAGAAAATGTAATCTAATGGTGAATTTATCAAAATTCATCTTCAATAAAAAGATATTGAATAAGATTGTAACTTTAAGCTACAACTAATTTTGTAGTTAATTTTTGTCCTATTAAATATTTGGCATATAATTTAAATTTTGAATAAGCAAGTACATTTCTTTGTTATGGTATTTGTAATCACCTCACCTTCTTATTCTTATCTATGACCATTCATTCTTAATCTTCATAATCATTCTCCTTCCAAAACAACAACTATTCAAATATTTTGTTGAAAATGCATTAGTTGACCAGTTTATGTGTAATGACTATAAATATGTAGAATGATAGAAGTACTACTAAAATTAATGATTAAATTAATTTAAATTTGTCTAATCAACTTTCCTAATCTTTCCTTTTTATCAGTTATTTATTTATTTTTAAAATAATTAATTGGTGTAAAAAATCTAATATACTCCAGCAGTAGAGTACCCTCTAGGAAAAAAAATTCCAAAAGGTGATTAAACTAATAATTAAAAAAACTAACAAAAACATAATTGGCATTACAATACACATGCATTCACTTCCTCAATAATGTCACATCATTAATTATCTTTAAATGCATAATTACTAATAATTACAAAAAAAAATACCAAAAATATTTTTTTGACAATAAAGAACCTAATAATTACCAACCGAAAAAAAAAAATTCCAATAGGGAGAAATGGCTCATTAAACCAATAATTTTTTTTAAAAAAAAAATCCTATTTAGTGGCATCATAGGCATTATTTCCTTCAATAATGCCACACTATAATTATTAATAAATGCATTATGACTAATAAATTTTTAAAAAATATTATATTAGTAATAGAGTACCCTATAATTAATATGTATATATTAATTAGATCTCCCAAACATCGTAAAAAAAGCCAAAACTATCATGATTCTTTAGGATTTTTTTTGAAAATAACTATAAAAGTCAAACTATTTTATTAGTTAGCCAAGGTTTGAAACTAATTTGGTATCTAACAACTCGAGTCTTATAGACTCGATTTCACTGTAGCAAATTGACTTTAAAAGACTCGATTTCTATGCGCTGCCACTGTTCACCATCTTCTTCCTTCGTTCTTTTTTTTTTTTTTTTTTTTTTTTTTTTCTCCATTTCAGGTCTTGTTCACCATCTTCTTCCCTTCTTCCAAGCCCCCAAAAACCCAAGCCAGTTCTTCCTTCTTCATCTAAATCCATTTCTCAAAATCCCAAACCCAAATCACGATCTCAATCGGAGCAAAAATCCAAACCCAAAAATCACAGTTTCTTCTTGCGTTTTTATGGGTTTCTGCGTTGGATCCTGGGTTGCGTTGCTATGATTTTTGGGTTTCTGCGTTGGTGTTTTCTGGGCTGCGTTGCTGTTGGTGTTTTCCTGCGTTGCTGTTGGTGTCTTCCTGCCTAGTGTTTTCTGGGTTTCTACCTAGTGTTGGTTGCCTTTTATTTAACCTCATGGAAATCGAGTTTGTCAAAGTCGATTTTCTACAGTGAAATCGAGTATTATTGTTAGATACCAAAATAGTTCCAAACCTTGGCTAACTAATAAAATAGTTTAACTTTTATAGTTATTTTCAAAAAAAATCCTGATTCTTTATCAGGGAAGATCTAGGGTAGCATAACTATCCCTGGTTTGGTTCCACTTTGGTTTAATCTTTTCTATTTTTCAATGGATTAATTTTTAGTAGGTAGTATATATTTCAATTAGCTTGTGACCCCATGCATAGGCATGGGAAAAATTAAGTACAATTACAATTGCATACTATTTACATCATTTAATAATTTTTAATTGCATTCCTCTATTTTTGTAGTGTTGTTAATAGCTACACCAAAACTAATAAATTAAATTTGACACTTGGCATCAAATTATAATCCATATGAAATCTAATTTGATTTTCTTTTAATTTTGGCTTTAAGAGATTTAAGTGTATTTGTTGTGGTTTTCTTGCCTTTTGTGTTAGGTGTTAACGCATCATTTATTTTAGCACAAAAATTTAGATGGGATACATAATACAAAATTAACTATCCAACTTAGAATTTAATTGAATTATATATATATTCACATATGATGTAAATCTCTTAATTGGGTGCTATTTTTTACTTGCCCAATCCAATAGGTATGCATCTTTTCTATATTAGTTGCCTTGTTAAATTGTTTATTTATGGCTTTGTTTTTCGTTTATATTTTGTGCATTTTGAAATTTATTTTTGTTTATGCAGCTTCTCCCATCACCTGTTTGAAATTTATCCACTTCAGTTATATTCAGTCCATTTTGTCCACTTTGGTCTTATTTGGGTCTATTCAATCCATTTCGGTTCTATTTGGTCTATGTTGGTTTTATTTGGTCCACTTTGGTCCTATTCGGTATACATCAGTCTTATTCGGTCCACTTTGGTCTTGTTCGGTCGTATTCAATAAACTTTGGTCCTATTAGGTCCATTAAATCCTATTCAATCTACTTTTGTCCTATTGGTCCACTTTGATCATATTCAGTCTTAATCAGTTCAATTTTGTCCTATTCGGTCCACTTTGGTCTTATTCGGTCCACCTCAGGTTTTTTTTTTTTTGGATGGAAAAAGATGAATCCACTTTGGTGTTATTTTGTCCACTTTAATCCTATTCGGTACATGCATCAAGCCATCATTTGTATTAATTTTAATTTAACCTTTTACAACTGAAATTATTTCTCAACATTCTATATGATGGCTCGATGCATGTATGTCTTTGAATGTTAAAAAACTATCCTGGTGTGTTATAAGGGTTAAGTATTTTTTTTAAATAAAATAAAATAAAGTAAAAGCTTATTTTGCTTAAACAATAACTTTTTTTTTTCTAAACTCCAGGTCCCACTATTAAGAAACGTACTCGCCAGCTTAGGCAGTAATTTTTTTTTTTTTTTTGGAGAAACTGCTTGAACAATGAGTTGAGTAAAAAGAAAAGTGTTAAATTTTAAAAAGTTGTAGATAACTAAATAAGCTACACTAGACTCACAAAACTAATGGCAATTAAGGTCCATAAATACTTTCATGACAGTGTTACTCATACGTGAGATTAACCTTAGCATCTTAGCATTTCTCTTCCTACTTACGTGTTCCTGTTTATTTTCATTGACATCAATAAATATGAGAAAAAGAGAATAATGCATTATGATTAAATTTTTGAAATCAATTTGATTTTTTTGTTTCTTCGTCTTGGAATGGAAGATTTTTAAGCAAGATGGACGAGAGGTCACGTGACCTTGCATGTTAATAACAGTAATCGATAACCTTCACGAACACTTATTATTTTTTGGCTGGGACATGAAAACTTTGTTATTGTGTTGGTTGTAACTTGTAATGCAAGCACTGTTAAAACATCATTAATTAGATAAAACAAAACGGATTAATGGAGTATTACCGAAGGTGGCTGTCTGGCTGAGGTAGGTAGGTAGCTAGGCATGCAATAGGGCACTGTGTTTGATATTTAGCGGGACAGCCATTATGGATGATCGTCATTATGTTGCTCCTATTTCTTTAAAAAGTGAATGGTGGAAATATATGTCCTCTCCAACTTAAGAACTACAAGAGGTTAGCTATTATTTCAAGAAATAATTTATTTCATAGTCTTAGTGTCGGTGGTGGAGGTGGCTTAGCTAGTAGTAGGAAGCTCTTGTTGTCCATCACACATTCAAGTTTAAGAGTTGTTGGTTCGAATAGTGACAAATTCATTAGTGTTTAAGTAGTCTCACGCCATTACTCAATACAAGGGTTTAAGTGATGTGGTAATAGTGACCACACCCACAAACTCCATTTTTATATTATTAAATAAAAAGTAGTATATATGCTCGATGATAAAACAATGACCGTGTTTGTTGTAATTTCAGTTTTACCATATCCAAAAAAAGAAGGAAAAATGTGTCTCCGTAAGGCTTTCTTTTCTTTGATATATTGTCTCTGAAGTGCTTTTCATTCGTAGAAACTTACCACTTTGTATTTAATCATAAAACCAATATAGGTATGGTTAAAAGTTGTTGAGCGAAGAACACCTTGTGTTTAATCATAAAACCAATATAGGTATGGTTAAGGTTGTGGAGTGAATTAATGAAGAGAGAAAAGAAAAGAAAATGGAAACAAGATTTTAACATAATTTTGTTTGATGGTTTACATTCACAATGCAAAATCCTCTCATATGGACTTCATAGTCATGTGAAATCTGTGTACCATGAGAGATTGAACATATATCTCTAACGTATAAGATACCTTCTCAAAGGGTTGATGCACAATGATGTTCCATGTGCTACTTTATTCGATTTTATTAGAGATCAAGATTTGAAATTCATACAATTAATCTCCAATAATGTACACATGTGCATCAAAAAAATAATAATAATAATGTACACATGTGCCAAATTGCAATTGATTTCATTGAGTGAGAATAGGTTGTAAGGAATTATTTTTTTTTGGGGTAAACATATTGCCAAGAATTGGACTGTTTATCATTTGCGTCACTTACATAGAGAGGAAAATCATTATGCTTATTATCTCCTCGCAAAAAAATGCTGTCGTCTAGCTAAAACTTTGTTCTTTTCTCTGTCCCTACTTTTGTGCAGAGCCAACTTGAGGTTGATGTGTATGCGGTGTGACTCACCCCCGGCCCAGACTTTCCTTGTACGGATGTTTAAGTAATGTTGTTAAATTTCCTTTTCCCAATAAAAATAGGGAAAGAAAGAGGAAGAAGAATAAATCAATAGATTAAGAAAAATGATAGAAGATCGATGCTTGCAATGTGTGTGTATATATATATATTCGTAAACACTAAACACATAACTCTGACAAAGGAAATAAAAGGGGATATTACATGGAAAGCATTTTAGTTTTCTTTTAGCTATGGAGCCAAGTTACAGTAGCTGTTTCCGTTCATACGTTGTCTGCATATCTATATACTAGCTCCTGCAGCTGCAGGTGCTTCTTTTCAACTCTCCCCTTAGTGTTGTGCTTCTTTTCAACTCTCCCCTTAGTGTTGTTTTTTGTTTTGCTTTTTAATCATGTCATCCAATAGGCCTTCAAATAGTTTATGCTTACATTCTTTTGTGGGATCAATATAATGTATATACGTGGAATTGATAGCCCGGTCCTAGCAGAATAATGACAAATTATATATGTATGAAACATTTTTTCTTAATAAATAGTAGACAATATATATTCAATTTTTTTTATTAGGACAATATATATTCATAGTAGTAATTACGTGTAATTAAGAACAATAAGTACAATGAATTCGAATTGAATCTTTTTATATTTTCCAAACATAAATGCATGAATTTACGTGTAATGTCACTTTAAAATGATAAACAAATTTTTATTATAAACAACTTACAAAAGTGATAATCAACATAATTATTGTCATTTTAATATGATAAACAAATGTACGACTTAATTTTTTTTAGAGATTGATAATACATTAATTTGTAACTATATTAATTTTTTTTGTGATTGATAATATATCTGTTTGTAAGGTTTATGCAATAAAATATGTATTATCATGATGAGGTAATTTTGATTAAAAAGGGGACACGCACAACCAGTCCACAATGGTGTATTATTAAGCTATAAATGTCTGTTTCCCTGGGATCGCAGCAGATTGTACACAAGTGCGGTTCTAATTTCTAAAACCAATATGTATATATCTGTTTGGTTTCTTGTTGTGGTGTGTGAAAACCATGTTCCAGAAGTTTAAGAAGAGGCATCAGTCCCTTTCATTTGAGAATTCATGCATGCGCACTTGAAAACCATGATCTGTAAATAGTACTGTACAACACATGGTGATATACATGTGCTTCCAAAGGTGCAAACAAATGTGAAACTAGGCACAATTTTCTTGTTTTCCTGTCAGGCACTTGAGAGACAAATGGGGACCAATGTCCAATCCAATGGTTTGCTATGGAAAGTGATACTTCAAGAAAATAGTTTCCGATTCTAAAACATAAAAGCAATATTGGTGTTGCTGAATCAAAATTAATTTTCCCTCCTCGAAGAAAGAACCAAAATTTAAAAAAAAAAAAAAAACGTACACAGAAAAATTACGGGCTTATTAAATGTTTACTGTTTCTGAATTAAATGCTTGATTCGTAAACTTAATTTGTTTGTACTGTAAATCTTTACTGCAAAACAATTTGCTGTTGTCCATTAAAAAGGTGGTAGAAATTTCAGTTTTAAAAACCGGTTCTATGTTTTGTCTTTCAGATAAGTAGATTTGCATTAATTCAATATTCAAATTTCAAAGCATTCGTTTTCTCAATCTCGCTGGATATTCATATTACTATTGGAGGCCCTGAAATTGAAAGTACTTCTGCCATTTAAAACCATGCACCCACCACCCAAATGGTACTTCCATCTAGGAGTATAAATTCGGGTTAACGCATTAGGTTTGTGTTGCGTCGAGTTCGTGTCTTGTCGAGGTAGGAGTATTCAACTAAATGACTCAATCCTAATCCAACTCATTTAATAATCGTGTCATGATCCTTCAATTCTAATCCGACATGTTAATAAGGCTGGTTGACCTGACCCAACCCAATTAACACGCTTAATAAACATGTCGTGTTAAGATTGACAAGAATGTGACACGACCCATTTTCAACATGCTTAATATTAAATGTAACATAAATATTTTTTACATCTCAAAAGTAGTGCATATATTTCAAGTCTTCAACCCACATTCAAAATAATATAGTTCAATTTCCAATTATATTAGGGCACATAAAATTTGTAAAGTTTCAATTTCCAATTATACTTATAAGTTTTTTGTAATTACTCACTTTTTATTTTACGTTTAAAATATAGGTTGGATATAAAAGGTATTTGACAACTCTAAAATAAAATGAATATTTTTTTGTTATACAAGTTAAATGGGTTGTGTTAAATGTGTTATTTTAGGTTGATACAAATAAATTGGTGTGTCAAACGTGTATATTGCAAGTCATGCGGGTTGACCCTCTTATAACCTGTTTCTTATTGTGTTACTTTCGGATTAACCCGTTTATAACTCAAACCCGCTAAGGCCCAACCTTAACCCACAAAAACCCATGTTGGGTTTGTGTCGTGTTCGCGGGTTGGGTTGAACATTGACACCCCTACAGTTCCATCCATTTAAGCCATGTAGTAATCAGCCAAAATATCCTGGCTGTGACATTCAGCAAATTAAATTTAATTAATAACGTTTCTTGTTATCGAAAAAGAAACTGTAAAACCCAATCTAGCTCCGCCTACTACAAAATAAATCCAAATCTATTGGTATCTTATTCTAATAATAAAAAATATTCATTATGGAACAAACACTATAGTTTTTTGGGTAAATTCCATAAACCTACCCTGAGGTTTGTGATAATACCAATTAAGTCCAAGACATTTTAAAACCTTCCATTTTAGTCCTCAAAAGACACTTTTGTCCCTAACTTTTTTTCTCTCTCTAATATGTCTCCGTTCATCTCCCCTTCTCTCTTCTCTTTCAGATCTCTCTCTCAAAACCCACCACCCACAGCCACTAGAAAAGCCACTAACCACCACACTTATATCACCCACACCCACTCTGTCTCCATTAATCTCCTCTCTTTCCTCTGAGTTCTCTCTTAGATCTCTCCCTAAACCCAATTTTTTTTTTTAAAAAAAATACCCATTTTAATAACCCATCTTCTTGATCTTCTTCTTGCCCGCCTAGGGATAATCCGCCTCCTCTTTGGGAGCTAGAACGGCGTCGGATTCTCGGCCTAAGCCTCAGCAGCTCCTTTAGCAAGAAAACCTTCTCTCAGCTTTCTCCCTCTCACCCCCTAACTCTTCAACTCTCTTTGTCTCGTGATTTTGGGTGAAGGAGCAGCAACTGAGTAGTAGATCGGTGGGTTGTGTTTTGGGTGGAAGTGGATTATGATTTTGGGTAGGTAAGTGGATTAAAATAAACTTTGTTGGTTTTTAGGTGGCACCGTGGCAATGGCAATGGTTCCATTCTGATGGTTGTGGGTGGTATGGTTTTGCTGGGAGGTGGTTTTCCTAGCCGGCTATGGTGTGGGTGATATGGGTTTGCTAGGCAATAGGTTTTCTAGGCAACAGTGGGTGTGGGTGATGTGAGTGCATGTGGTGGTCAGTGGCTTTTCTAGTGGCTGTGAGTGATATGGGTTTGTTGGGCCGTGGGTTTTGAGAGAGAGAGAAGAGAGAAGGGGAGAGGAACGGAGAGAGAGAAGGAAGAAGAGGAATATTGGAATTATCCCTAAAGGGTAGGGATAAAATTGTCTTTTTGGACTAAATTGGTAGGTTTTAGAATGTTTTGGACTTAATTGGTATTATCACAAACCTCAGGGTAGGTTTGTGGAATTTTCCCTAGTTTTTTTATTTAAAAAAAAAAAAAAATCAAACCATCTCAATTGTGAAAGGGACTTTTTATTGGAACATTACTATACTCTAGTTGAAATCCCTTTTGTATGCTTATCTAGATTTATTAATGGTCTCACGTAATTCAATATTGAGGTTCACATAAATTGTAATCTCTATCTCTTTAAAATAATATGCATTAAGCCGTCGTATAGAATGTTGAGAAATAATTCAATTTTAAAAGGTGTAGGGTCACAATTTGGAGCCCAAGCCCAAAATATATGGAGTCTTGGTCCAACGAGCTCATACAATGAATTTATAGAAAATGTGTTGGAAACTTGGACCTTAGTGAATTAGATGATCGACCAATAGGTTTTGATGATAAAAAAAGAAAGATAACATAAGTTTACTAGGGGAAGATGTCCTCGGATTTCACTCGAGGAGGTTGATTCTTCAATACTGTTCTTAAGACTTTGTTACAAGTCTCCTCCCTTGATTTTGTTCTCTTCTCCTCTATTTTATACTATCTTTCTCTCATTTCCACCATCCACGTGTAGATTTAGATTGTTAGGGATGATACTTGTCCCATCAACCCCTTTCCAAAGTCTTTGGGAGTAGTTGTAAAGGTTGAAAAGCTTGGTTCAGTTAGTTGCAGAGCATTTAATGCAATAGTAGTAGCTTTTCGTAGATATTTTCATGCCTTCCTTTGTCCTGTTCTTTTTTAATACTTATCCTCTTCTACGAAATGGTCCGGGGTGTCACTCTTAATGGCAGACCATTCCCTTTGTTCTTGGCCTTGCTTGGCCGAGGAGGAATTCTTCCTCGAACTAGGCCCTTGGCCCAACATATACATAGATATGGGCTTCCTGGCCTTTCACCCCCACAATAGTCCCTCGAAATTCTTCTTTTCTTCTCCATGGGAGGAAAGGAGGATCTCGATGTGATAATAGCCTCTTCGCGCCCATTTTACACCACTTTTGATTGCAAGATATCTTTTAGTTTATCCAAGTCGCGTGTTTCGATACACAAGGTGCACCTTCATTAATATCTTTACGAAGTGACGCAGATCTAACGGTTGAGAATTTCTCTGGAAATTGAGTGGGATTTATCTCGCTCATAACTCTTTCTTTGAAATTCGGGCGAATTAATTTCCATTAGATTTTGCCTTCTATATAAGACACCTTGGGGGAATCGTTTTTCCTCATTTACAGATCCTTAAATTCTGCAAGAATCTCAAGTTCTTAACCTTTCAGGCATTCCCAGGGACCTTACCATGATGGTGATCAAAGTCTAGGGAATGAGGTGGCCAAGGATAAAGGTGAGGGCAAGGAAACCAAACCCTCCTCAGAAACCAAAGATGCCACCAAGATCCAGGATGACACAGTTAAGGCAAGGAAAGTAGAGGCCAAAGACGTTCCTTCCCTTCAACCAAGCAAGAAAGAAATCCATCCTCCTTCATCCAAGACCCAAAGCAGGTGTAGATTGCATCAGATTTTTGGTGCGACAAAGTTTGGGTCTCACCTGGCGACATATATCATGCGTGCACAGATGTGAAAACGACCCAAGGTTGATCAAGCAAATCAACAAGGACAAGGATAGACAGGATTCCTATTTCTTAGCCTTGATAGTAGAACATTTTGTAGTTAGGAGAAGAGGGGTCCATCAAGCGTTCCCGCCTGTTCTTCTTTCTCATCGCCGGTACCATCCATACTAGCTCGATTGCTGCTAGAACAAGATTGTGGATCTACCATTCCTATGAGGTTTCTTTTTTATAGTTAGCTTTTGAAACAAGTCTGCCTAAGCCACTTTGTATATGATGTAATTTTCCTTTATTTAATAAAAAAAGGCTGCACTTTTACTTTATGAATCTTTCCTTTTTCTGCAATAATTATTTCATGAATGGGTGTGTTGGTATTTTTTGTCAAATGGGACTTAGAATTGATGCTGTTGACGGCAATGAAAAGTTGTAACCCTGACCTTATTAAAACCGATAGTAGTACCCAACCACTAACTTTAAATAAGTTAACTATGTAGAAATAATCAGGAAAATAACCATGTGCTTTATACTGCGAACAGTGCGACCATCAAAGAATGTGGAATTTAAAGCAAGTGATCCAAGGGGACCATCATGTACTAAGGTTCTGTTCAACATTTATAATGATGTCATAGTGTTAATTTCTCCTAAGCGTCTGGTCCGAGGACCTAGGCATGTCTTAGGTTCTGTTTAAGCGTTTTTAAAGAGAGATCATAGTATTAATTTCCCCCAAGCACCTGGTCCAAGGATTCAGGCATGCGTTAGGTTTTGTTTAAGCACTTTATAAAGAGGTCATAGTGTTAATTTCCCCCAAGCACCTGGTCCGAGGACTCAGGCATGTGTTAGGTTCTGTTTAAGCACTTTATAGAGATGTCATAGTGTTAATTTCCCCCAAACACCTGGTCTGAGGACTCAGGCATGCGTTAGGTTCTATTTAAGTACTTCATAGAGATGTCATAGTGTTATTTCCCCCAAGCACATGGTCCGAGGACCCAGGCATGCATTAAGTTTTGTTTAAGCACTTTATAGAGATGTCATAGTGTTAATTTCCCCCAAGCACCTGGTCCGAGGACTCAGGCATGTGTTAGGTTCTGTTTAAGCACTTTATAGAGATGGTATAGTACTAGCCCCACTTTGGATCACCTTTGATTTGTAGTGCCATCAACATGTACCATTCTAGAAAAAGGATCCCACGCAGCGAGACCGTGTCAACTAATTTTCCATCTATGTGCTGTGCTTTTGTCATTTCATCTAATGAGGGTTCAGCGATCTCGACCACCAGGTTCGTGAGAACATGGCCCTTGACGGAGGCACGAGATATGTACTTGATATTAAAAGCCCCTAATATTGTTCCGTACGGAGCAATCTTCCGTGTAGCATGCATCACGGCCAAAATGGTCTCTCCTCCACCAATGGTCGATATATCGCTGCCTTGCCTTGGTATGTTGAGCATTCAACTCGCTAAAACACCATGTCCCCACAGACGACGCCAATTGTAGGGTCACAATTTGGAGCCCAAGCTCAAAATGTATGGAGTCTTGGTCCAACGAGCCCAATACAATGAATTTATAGAGAATGGGTTGGAAACTTGGACTTTAGTGAATTAGATGATCGACCAATAGGTTTTGATGATAAAGAAAGAAAAATAACATAAGTTTACTAGGGGAAGATGTCCTCAGATTTCACCCGAGGAGGTTGATTCTTCAATGCTGTTCTTAAGACTTTGTTACAAGTCTCCTCCCCTGATTTTGTTCTCTTCTCTTCTATTTTATACTATCTTTCTCTCATTTTCACCTTCCACGTGTAGATTTAGATTATTAGGGATAATACTTGTCCCATCAGCCTCTCTCCAAAGTCTTTGGGAGTGGTTGTAAAGGCTGAAAAGCTTGGTTCAGTTAGTTGCAAAGCATTTAATGCAATAGTAGCAGCTTTTCTTAGATATTTCCATGCCTTCATTTGTCCTATTTTTTTTTAATACTTATCCTCTTCCACGGAATGGTCCGGGGTGTCACTCTTAATGGCAGACCATTCCCTTTGTCCTTGGCCTTGCCTAGCCGATGAGGAGTTCTTCCTCGGACTGGGCCCTTGGCCCAACATATACATAGATATAGGCTTCTTGGCCTTTCGCCGCCATAAAAGGTTAAATCAAAATTAATACAAATGATACCTTGAAGCATGTACTGAATAGGATCAAAGTGGATTCATCTTTTTCCATCCAAAAAAAAAAAAAAAAAAAAAAAAAAAAAAAATCAAGGTGGACTGAATAAAACCAAAGTGGACTGTGTAGGACCAAATTGGACTGATAAGACCGAATAGAAACAAAGTGGATCAAATAGGACCGAACAAGACCAAAGTGCACCGAATAGGACTGAAGTTTGAATAGAGCCAAATAAGACCAAAGTGGACGAAACATGACCGAATAAGACCGAATAGGATTGAAGTTGATTGAATAGGACTAAAGTTTATTGAATAGGACCGAATAAGACCAAAGTGGACTAAATAGAACCGAAGTTGACCGAAAAGGACCGAATATGACTGAAGTGAATTGAATAGGACCAAAGTGGCTGAGTAGGAAATAGGACCAATATGGACCAAATAGAACCGAGATGGACAAAGTGGACCGAATAAGACTGAATAGGGCAGGAAATTTTGTTATTTTTAATAATATTATGTACTTAGTTGAAATAGTATTCTTCAGTAATGTTCCCAGCTGAGAGAGAGGACCGGTCTATATAGATTAGAATCAGATTAATCTTCAATAGCGTGTAGTTCCATAATAGAGCCAATGACCATGTGTTAACCCTACCAACTAACGAGTAAATCTCATTGACAAGAATAGAACTATAGCATCCAGAAGAGGCAAACATTTGGCATATTCAATTGCAAATAAAGGTTTCATTTGCATCTCTTGGTGGAGTGCATGTGTAGTTAGATTGGCAGATAGAGAAGCTGAAGGCATATAACTTTAGTGCCAAAAAAATGAAATAGGAAAATTTTATATTTTCTCAGAGAACCTTGGACTATTGATCAATTTATATTGCAGAATTTGGGGCTGGAGTAGATTGGGAATTTAACCAAATAGATAAAATATACCTAATGTCTTTTCTTTTTTTTTTTGGAGAAGTGATAGGAAAAAGTTTAATAAACAACTTTGGAGTTGGCTCATATTTGTTATTGGGCCATTGGACAAAGGCTTTTATGGGCTAAACAAAGCAGAGTGAAGCTAGCAGCGAGCATTTAATTAGAGTTTGTCTTGCTAGCTTGAGTAATAGGTTGGGTGGTGGTGCAGCGGGGAACGCTCCCACAGTATGATACAGAGATATTTTGGAAATTTTAATCGGCTAAAATTATGTTATACATAATTATTGTTGTAACCCTATTTTCTCGTACAATAGGTTATTAACCGTTCATTCCCATGGACGTAAGTACATTGTTGAATTACATAAATTTTTTGCATTGATTTATCTCTTCTATTTGCGCTAATCTTGCATGAATTGATTTTTCACAACAAAATTCAATCCACCGCATTATTTGAATAGTTTTTCTTTGTCACAGTTTCTTGCCCTAGTGATCTGTCTTATTTTTTCCTGTTTGGGAGGGTTATTAAGGACTTTTACAGTTTCAATGTCAGCCTAAACTGTAAAAAATATGGATGCAATGATGTCCAACTGATCTTTTATGTGCCTTGCAATTGGGGCAAATTTAATCTTCTCTTTTTCTCCTGTACAAAATAATAGATTATAGTCCATCATGTTCACCTTCGAATTCTTATGTAAAATATCATTGAGCTCAGAGAGATTCCTTCCTATAAATTTCTTGTGTGTGTGAGATATTGAGGGTATTCAAGGTTATCAAAATCGCAATCCAGTTTGTAGGATTCTATGATCCTACCACATTTCCAAAATAATCAGGATCGTTCACTTCCAAGGATGTTAAGAGGAGATATGTGAATTAATTGTGCACAAAAGAACTAGAAGAACAACATTTTCATTGTTTTCTCAAAAAAAAAAAAAAAAAAAAAAATCTAACTGCGAATTGGACTGGCAATTGAACCGACCCATTTCTTAAAACAGACAAAAATTAATTTATGGCCCTAGACCTGGCTCTAAAGTTGGGCTGGCCCAATCATGAGCGTATTTGGACTGGCACATCTTAGAATCGGTAAAAGAATACGTAAACTAGATTGTGAAAATTGGAATAATGTTGGGCCAGCAGACATCGGCTACGCTGAGTAAAAACCATTCAAGGCCTTAGGCAATATTAATTATGCTTGCATATGTGACAACGAGGAATACGGTGATTCTCCTTTTGTGTTATTGCAGCTCTTTTGAGCTCTTGAGCATTTGCAGCAGTGGAGCTAAAAAACTATAATACTATTTTAGTTCCACTAATATAGCAAAAGAGGCTTGTAGCAGTGGAGCCAAACCTAAAAAATTTAGCCGATTTGCTACAGTGCACATTTATCTATAGATGTGCACTGTAGCACTTATCTATAAATTTTTTTTTTTTTTTTTTAATTCAACACCGGATTAAAATAATAAAAACACACTTTACTTTTTTCATTCTTTCATTCTCTCTCCGTGTACTCTGTTTTTCATTCTCTCTCCATGCACTCTGTTCTCTCAAGCTCTCATCTCCCAACCAACTCCACGCCGTCGTCGTCGCCTTCTCAGCCGAGCCTACGCCGTCGTTGTCTCAGCCCACGCCGTCGCCGTCTCAGCCCACACCGTCACCGTTGCCGTCGCTCCTTACCACCATTCTTCCTTTGTTCAACCTCACGAAATGTCTGTCCTCCTTCACCAACCTCTCGTTCACGTCCTCGCCTCCGGCGAACGACACCAAAGGGCACCGCAGGAACATGAATCGGCTAAACAGCGTCGGACTGGTGAAGAAAATCCACTCCCCGACATCGGAATCGCCTCGATGTCTCAGCCGATCCTTGGAGTGGCGGTGGAGAGCAAAACCGCCGGCGAAACTAAGTGCCAGAGCGATGAATCCAAGGAATTGACGAAAGGGAACCGAGAAACTAGGGATTGGAAGAGGTCTTCGAACTCGAACTGGGAACAACGGAGGAGCGAACTACTGTCGTTTGCTTGAGCCTTGATTTTGGTTTTTTTTTTTTTTTTTTTTTTATCTGCTATGGACTTGCTGTGGTGGTGGTGGTGGTGGTGGTGGTGGTGGTGGTTGAGGATGTTTGTGCTGAGTGCGTTTGCTTGAGCTTGATTTTGGTTTTTTTTTTTTTTATCTGCTATGGACTGCTGGTGGTGGTGGTGGTGTGATGGTGGTGGTGGTTGAGGATGTTTGTGCTGAGTGGTGGTGGTGGAGGATGTTTGTGCTGTGTGGTGGTGGTGATATATTATTTTATTATTGTAGAAATATTATTATTTTATTGTAGTAGAAATATTATTTTATTGTGATGAATATATTATTTTATTGTGTTGAAAGCTAAAATAGATTCACTGCTGTAGTATGTGTGTAGGTAAAATAGATAAAATAACTTTTGGTGGAACTAAATTGCTAAAAATTTAGCTCCACTACTGTGGATGCTAGGGCATTCGCATAAAAAAAAAGTCATTCTATCATATTTTACCATTTTAAAAAACTATTTTATCAATTATATAATACCATTTTACAATACATCTGTATCCCAATTTTTATTTTACAATACCACACATTAAAATAATATAAATTATACAATAAAATAATAAACAAATTATATCTCTCTCCTTTCTAATTTATGTCTCTCTGTCACTCTCATCGCATAACAACCATCCTCTCAACCACACCACCTCCAGACATCCACCACCATGACCCCAAACCCGCCACAATCCCAGTAAAATACCAATCCACCACCAGTGTCACTCTCTCTGAGCAAAATCAAAGGCTAGTCTTGCCATCCAGTCAAAATCAATAGCAAAATCAAAACTCAAAATTCATAGCAAAATCAAAACCCAAAATTCATAGCAAAATCAAAACTTGATCCACCAATCTCGCCACCTGTTGATCTCCACCATGTTGATCTCCACCGTTGTCAACACCCACGTCAATCTCGTCAAAACCCACGCCGATCTACCGTTGTCAAACCCCACAACCCACCGTCGTCAAAACCCACGCCGACCCACGCCCACGTCAGTCACAAACCCACCACCACCAAAGAGAGAGATAGAGAAACCCAAAACCACCGGATGAGAGAGAGAGAGGGTCATCGGAGAAAGCACGGGGTCTTGGGCCTGAAAAGAGCAGAGAGCAAATGAGAAAGAGAGAAGGAAGAGAGAGGAAATAAGAGAAATAATGAGAGAGGAGAGAGAAATTTCAGGGTTAAAAAGGAGGAAAGAGAGAGTATTAAAAACTATTATTTTGTTTTTGAATTGAGGTACAGTGCAATTCTAAAGGTAGAATTGCATTGTAGTACTATTGCAAATTTTTTTTGCAATAGTTGATTTTTAGAAGTCCGGATGAACCTTGGTTTTTGTGTGAAAATGGTAAATTTTTTTTACATATGCCATTTAGCATGTCCAGTGCGAATGCTCTTAGTGTGCAATGTAAAGAGGTGTTCAAAGAATAATTTTTGAAGGTGACGCTTTAAACATGTTGATAATTTTTGAAGGTGACGCTTTAAACATGTTGAGTTTTTGTATAATTGTAGTGATCCTTTGTAGTCAATGATGGAACTAGGAATTTTTCTTTGGGGGTCAAATTTAAATAAAGTATATTTTATGTTATATATAGAAGTATAAAAAATTGCGAAAATAATTCAAAATGTAAATAATGTATTCCATAGAGCAATTCATTTACAAAACAAAAAAAACTTTATCAAACTTAATAAATATGTGCAAAGATTTTGAATAACATATTAGATACTTTTTACCTATATTGATCAAACATCTCAATATATTTGAGATACCATGCAGTTGTAAAAGGAGGAAAATCTCTATTTAAACTGTAACTAACGCTATTTTAGAGAACTAAAATAATCAAGTATTAAACTTGTACAAAAGTTAATTTCCATTTCAATATAAACAATCAATTTGTTTACAAAAAAAAACTTGGAGATTCTTGTGGCATTTATTGGGAATTGAAGTTTTCGTAGTAGAATTCATAAGTGTCTTTGATTTCTAAATTGTCAATATTTTTTTTAGCACAATATATTTTGTTTTAAAGAATATGGATGATGCATGAAAAATCAGTGAACCAATTGCTTGAATAGAAGCGTTGGAAGATCTGTAAGAATGAAACAAACTATCAAATGGCATCGATGTGGTGCCAGCCTAATCTTCTCCAATATGCCTACGTTAGGAACTCTACATAAACTTGCTTTTCATAACTAATGCGTGATGGAAGGTGTGGGAATAATGGTAGAGAAATTCTTGAGATTCATGCAGTTGATTGGATAACATGGGTTAGTGGGCTAATATCTCATGCGGGAGTTTCCATATTTGACACCTTTGTCATTATGTGGTTGTCCATAGGGTTGAATGACTTTTGCACATTGTTGGCAGAAGGTCGACTAGGGAACATGATGGATGAGTCCATAGGCAAAGCAAGGGGGCCAGGCCCCCCCTAGCTTTTTCAATTTTCCATTATATATAGTTTTCAAATTATAAAAATAGTACAAATTATAGAAAAATGTAGCAATTGGCCTCCTCAGATTTTAGAATTTAGGCCTTCAACCTCTCAATCCTTTTGAATTAGTCCAAAACACAAGTTTTATACATTGTGCAATTGTTTGGGTTTTTAATACCTCCTAAATAATTTTTTTATATCTAACTTGGCCTCCTCTGAAATTTTTTTTTGGCTCTGCCACTAGATGATTCTATTGTGGAAAATGTCAAACGGTTGGACAAAAGGGAGGAAATCTTATATTTATAAAAAATGGATCAATAGTTTTTAATTTGAATATACTTAAACTAAATTAAGGATTCATAGTAAATCATCTTTATTCTTGGTTATATTACCTTTCATAGGAAACTAGTTATTCTTTATAATGAAATGCAATCAAAGAATAGCTATTTAACGTGAATAACCATTGCAATATATTATCTATTCGTGCATAGCAAATTTTGAATTATTAAAGTTAAACCAATTCCAAATGGCTAGCCCAGAAAAAGTATAAGCTAGAAAATGCAGGCTAGATTAGTGGGCCTTATTTATAGGCCTATGGGTATCTCTAGATGACTATAAGTCTATATAACTTGAGCCTCTCTCCAAAGCACCTGATGCTGCCAATTTTCTGCCTGCAAGCCCAATAAGCGAGTTTGTGAGGAACCTATAATTTAAATTTTTTGGATGAGAATCTCATTTTCATACTTAAATCACGTACAATGTATCTCATGAATTATATATAATTTCCAAAAAGCTCATACATAAATAATGTCAGAAAGAAGAACATTTTTATTAATTAAAAAAGTGTCATACAAATTGGATTTTAAGGCACTACTCTTAACACTATATATATAAAAAAAACTTGTGAACAAACTCAAATTTGTTCGACAAGAAAAAATTAAAAAAAACCACAAGCTTGTAGGGTGCTCTAAAATCATGCTTTTACAATTTATTTTTGAAATTAGCATTTTGTACAAAACGTCATATTAAACTCTCTACATCAATTTCTTTTGAGATAGTATTTTATGAGTCAGTCTCATGAGACCAACTCATACAAGACTTTTTCATTTCATTTCCCAAATTAGGAGTTAAGAGCATTTAGTATGTTTCAAAAGAAAATATTGATGCTCAATAGTCACTACACAGGCAATGACGAAAATTGTTTTCTAATCAATCAAACTAAACAGAGCTATCACACAACTAAATCAGGCCAAAGTATAAATCACAAAAAAAAAACAATGAATTCATTCTAAGTCATGCCTAAAAGATGCAATATATGTACATACACACACATTCATATGAAGGATTTTCTCTTTCTATCTTCAGCTAAAAAAGAAAAAAAAATACGGATTTTCACAAAGTCAGTTTGATAAGAAGAATGCCTATTTTTAGAACCCATAAGTTACATTTCTTCAATGACACTAGCTAGGGGAATGATGTTTATATGAATTTTTTGCATGAATCTTGTCTCCAATCATATATGTTTGGCATCCATAGCTAAGAACGACAAAGGACAACTCGCTCGAGCTTGTTCTACAATTGAAGCTTCTGACATCTCTCTTGACTGAAGGCCAGCATTGCTGACGCTGAAGAATGCTAAAAAACAATTACATTCATGTTATTTTTGTCTTGTGTATTGGCATTTTTATCCCATGTCCTTAATTTAGTCTACTAATTAAGCTTTCTTTTTTGGGTTGTAAAAGGAGGAGGCAATTGTTTGTATTGCCTCCATTTCACTATCCGTGTTTGTTTGACTGAAGTTTATAAGTTCAGTTTTTGGTTTTTAGTTTTTATGTGTAGTTTTTTAAACTTTAAATTTTCTTACTTTTTCTCACACTAGTATTATTCTCGTGCGATATACGGCTTGATGAAGATTCATATGTAAGTTAAATTTATTTAAAAATAATTAAAACAAAATTATTAAATAAATGGTAATAATAAATTATAAAATAAGTAAATAATTTTAATTGAAAAAATTGCTTTAAGTTCTAATTGTTTAGAGTTTGGACTTTATTTGAAAATTCCCTTTGCACTTTGTGTTAATTTCTTAATATGACATATGGAATGAGTTTGACCATTCACATTTGGGTTATGTTTAACCTATGCTCTAGCTAGCACAAACAATAATAAACAAAATAATTCTTCAATACAAAATTTTTCCTAGTGATAGTGTAATTAAAAAAAAAAAATAAATAAACACACTCACAAATTAAATATAATAATCAAACCCAAAATCAAAACATACACAAAAGAGTTCAAAAATTGAGAATATAAATTTAAAAAAAAAAAAAAAAAAAAAAAAACTTAAATAAGAGAACCAAGAACTTAAATGAGTATCCATTGTTTTTGTTTTTTTTTTGTTTTTTTTTTTTTTAATTTTTATTTATATAATTTATAGTAAACTTCCTTTGGCATAATATCTTGCATGCAAATTCAGAAGCAAAAAACAATAAGATAAATTTATTAGATTGAAACATAGGTATTGCATCTTGGGGGAAAAAAAGTGAAACAAAAAAAAAAAAAAAAAATACAATAACGTGAGTTATCTCTAACATACATCGTTGTTTTGAAGAATTAAGCTAAAACTGACTAAATTCATAGAGGTATCTCTAACATGACTACCTAACAATTTTCTCTTTGTCGCAATTTAAAAAAAAAGGATTCTATCCTACCCTTGCCTACAATTCCAATACTAATTCCAAAACCACAGCAAATTAACAAATAAATCAAGAAAACTTTGGAAAAAGTCATTTTCTAAATCAAATTGCATAACAATTGGTTGAAGAAAGAAACGGAGGTGCCCGATAAGGCTGAGATTTGTGGTATGGATCTCTTGGATTTGGATCTGGTGCTATTATCACACCACTATGTAAGAGTTATTTGTATTGTTTGTTTTATTTATTTATTTTACCCTATAAACTTTTAAATCTCACGTGGGTGTGTTATTGCACCGGATCTCTTGTGCTTAACCCCCACTAATATTAGCAAAGTCTTACTTGTGAGTACATCCATGAGTTGTTGGTTTGAGTAGTGGCAAGCCACATTAGTGTTTTAGTGATCATAATTCATAGTGCAATGTAGGGGGGTTTAGGTGGTGTAAAGATAGTGACCACACTTTTGATCCTCATTTTTTCGATTAAAAGAAAACTTTGTGAGTGAGAGACTGTCAGTTTGTCTCTCTAGTTGTGTTAGTTTTCAATTTTTAGTAAAAATAATGTTTTTGGGTGAAAAATTTATACTAATTAAATTAGTGAAATGTCTGCCCATTCCCAATATTAATGTATTTTTTTGAGATTACCGTTATATGTGTGTATGTATGTATACTTTGGATTACAATGATGTGATACTTCCTTTTCTCTCATTCATGGCGAATTTGACTAATTAAATTCATAGTGGGATTTGGCAGAATACTCTCTCTCTCTCTCTCTCTCTCTCTCTCTCTCTCTCTCTCTAAATGTTTTAGGAGGTTGCAATAAATTTTTTAATGATGACATAGGTAGTTAACAATTTTTAGCCATTGGATCTCTTAGAAATCTATGGTCTAAAAAATGTTTAATTCTTGTAAAGTTACACTAAGCCGTTTAACTATATATGTGTGTGTGTGTGTGTGTGTGTGTGTTTGGGGGTGGGGGGGATAAAATTCACTATTGGTTTCTAAAGTTTTAGTGAGTGTTTATGGTCTTTAAAGTTTCAAGTGAACATTATTAGTCCCTAATGTCTAAATCCACCCCCCACTAACGTTCGTTAATTCTCTAGCTTATGTCTCTAACAAATCAATAATGTGATATTAACATGTCCATGTGGCAACTTTATTATATTAAAAAAAATACACAACCAAAATCATTCTCTAAGGTTAAGTACATGAAACACCAAAGAGCCAATTGGAGAGGTAATCGTAAGAGCAATCTCCAATATTATGAAACTTTGTGGATCAATAGAGCTATTCACTTGAAATTTTAAGGACAAATAGTGTATTTTAACCTATATTTTTTCTTGTAATTTTAACAATTTAATGAGGATTTTTTGACAAATTAAATCTAGATTATAATATAAAAATCAAAAAAGAAAGAATTCTGATTTTCTTTTGTTTATATTTTTCATTATTCAATTGTTACAAGTAGGGAGGGAGATTTGAAATGTAATTCTTTCCTAACATTAATTTTTAAACATAAAATAAATTGTATCGCATTTTCTTTGCAAATGCAAAGCAGCCAGACCGCAAGAGGAATTGCTCTCACTTTGGAAACTAAAAGCTTTTCCCAAGCCATTTTCTATGCAAATACAAAGACCCCACACGGAGAGAAAAATTGCTCACTACCAAAAGCAAAAGCTTTTTCCAAGCTTTTTTATTTGACTCGCATTCGCTTTGGATTGACAAAAAATCCACACGGCAAGAAGAATTGCTCCTTAAGGTCTTTGCTAAAAGCAAAAGCTTTTTACATGCATGTCTCACATTTTCTTGCAATTACAAGGAATCCACACGGCGAGAAGAATTGCGTTGCTCTTTACTAAAGTACAAGTTTTTTCCTTGTCAAAAAAAAGTACAAGTTTTTTCCAAGCTTAATTAGAGGTCATATCTTTCTCAAAAAAAAAAAAAATTAGAGGTCATAAATTCAAAGATTCCACACAGCGAGAAGATAGATTCCTCTCACTTTCTCACTTTCCAAACTAAAGACTTTTTCCAAGCTCCCGTCGGTCCCACATGCATCAGGATGGCTTCATCATGTCCCTATGCCATGCTTGTTCCTATATATTAAGAGGGTTAAGAAAGTTAATCATAGTTTTTTAAAATGGTAAAAATATCTTTAATCTAATTAGATAATTTTTATTCTTAAAAAATAAAAAATAGGGTTAAAATTATAATTCAACAAAAAAAAAATTATCAAAGAAATTATTTTAAAATATCTTACGTACGAAAAATTATTGAATACTCCGGAAGTACCATAAATGTATACTCTAGAAGTACCATAACCTCTCACATAAATTGTGGATACCACTATAAATTTAATTAGTGGGACTTATAGTTATGTGAGAAGGAGAAATACGTATTTATGATACTCAGGGAGTACTCAATAATTACCCCTCACGTACGTTTGATATATTTTTTTCCTAAAAACTAGCACACACTAAATCCAGCAATTTACTTCATTTTAAATCCTAAATTTTAGTTTTATAAAAATCATTTCCTATGTAACCACACCATCATTAGATAAATTCAAATTAAAAAATTATATTAAACTCAAAATAAAAAGAAGAGCCTCATCACATCGTGTGGAGTGCATTATATTTATTGGTATAAGAAAGTCGCAATCATTCTTCTCGTCTCCATTACACTTAGCCTCTTATTACTCTTGTTACTTGTAGTTGTGTTCCTCTATTGCCGACACTGTAAGGTAACTACAAACACTCAACACAAGTCTAAACCACCAAGGAATGGAGATTTATTCTCAATATGGAATTATGATGGAAATGTTGCGTATGAAGACATCATTGATGCAATTTAGGATTTTGACATCAAATATTGCATTGGAATTGGGGGTTATGACAGTGTTTACAAAGCAAATTTACTTAGAGGAAAAGTGGTTGCCCTAAAAAAATTCACTGTTTAGAAGCTAAGGATCTAGCTTTTGAAGAGTTTTAAGAATGAAGCCAAAGTCTTGTCTCAAATTCGTCATCGTAATATTGTGAAGCTTTACAGGTTTTGTCTACACAAATGATGCATGTTTTTGGTTTATTAATACATGGAAAAAGGAAGCTTATTTATTGTCCTAAGCAATGATGTTGAAGCTAAGGAGTTAAATTGGAAGAAACGGGTGAACATCATTAAAGAAGTAGCACATGCTTTATCTTATTTGCATCATAATTGCATCCCAACAATTGTCCATCGTGATATGACTACCAACAACATTTTATTGAACTTGGAATTGCAGGCTTTTGTTGCAAATTTTGGCATGACTAGAATCCTAAGTCCTAATTCCTCCAATTTAACCGCACTCGCTAGCCTATGGATATATAGCGCCAGGTGAATATTTTGTTTCTATAGGCACAAACTCGAACTCTATTAAAAAACAATAGATAAATCAATGATCATATGCTCAAATATTTATTAGAAATATCAAATTGGTGAGATGCTCCTTAGTGGATGTCTAATTGTCATCCTATAGTAGGATAATCCTAAGAGGTTACTTACAACTTTCAAGTAGTTTAGTTGTGTTCACACTTTTTTGTGTTATGTTTTAGAATTGGCCTACACCATGCAATTATGGGAAGACATTCAGGAGAGCTTATTTCATCAATAGCATCATCATATGCTCGAGATATGATGCTAAAAGATGTCTTAGACCCGCGCCTTTCACCTCATATAAACCAAAATATTGCTAAGAGTGTGGTTGTAGTTGTAATGCTAGCATTGGCATGCCTACGTTCCAATCATAAATCTCGCCCCACAATGAAACATGTTTCAAAAGAATTTCTTGTTCGAAAGTTACCCTTGTCGAAGCCCTTTTATGCAATTTCAATGCAGTAGTTGATGAATCAAGAAATATATTTGGTAGACAAGTATTAGGAATGGTTTAGAGATGTGATGCCAAGAAGGTGGGTAATCTATTTTCTTTTGGATCTTGCTGTGGCTATTTAATTATATTATCTCAAAATGGATTATGCCATCAATAGCAGCTAAATAGTTGTTTTAGTGGACATGAATGAATTTGTATCATGACTTCCTATATATACATATAAAAATTATAAATACCAAATATAAAAGCATAATAAAGGCTATAAAAAAAATATAATGGTTTAATTCTTAATGAAAAGGCAATGGATTTTTGAGTTGCAGTTAGTTGACTAATAAAGTTTCTTATAATTGAATAAAAGGTTTTGGAATTGGATCTTTGGCCTACACAAAAAACCATCGGTGTCTAAGTTTGATGATAAAGGGTAATTATCATGAGCGAGAATGCCATAGATTTGAAATACTATGACATTTATAAAAAAAGGGGGGTAATGGATTTGTGGTTTCTATAAAAATATTGGTGTTGTGTCATGTGTCCAATCGAACATTTAGGCGTAGCAGACAAGGGCGGCTCCATATTGATGCTAGGATGGTCACAAGACCAGCCTAACCTAGAAAAAAAATCATTATATATAAATTTTTTAAATTTTATGATTTTTTTTTTTTATCTTTTAAAAATTTATGACTACCTTAATTTTTTTTAGTCCCAACATAATTAAATTTTAGAAAATATTTGGCAACAAACTTGGTTGTAGACCAAGGCTTCAACTTTACTTAATATTTTTTTTTTATTGAATGTGAATTTTGACAAATCCACCATTGGATTACATTTTTTTTCTTATATCCTCTATGCTTACAAAATTTCAATGAGATCAAAGATTAATAGTTATGTCATCAATCAAATGAATAAATTTCAAGTTTTTGTAGTTTAAAATTATATATAAAAAATAAGTTTATGGATTGAATAGTAAAGCACATCCGATTGGTATGAAATTTGACATATGTTTTAAAAATATAAAGAACATGCAATTCAACTATTAGATTTTCAAAATATGTAGTCATGTTAATTTGTTTAGTGAGAGTTGTAGATTTGTAGTCAAACTTTATCCTTAAATTTTGGTATTCTTAACAATATATTAGGCCCTTACGAACAAAAAGGAAAATCCCAAGAAAATTTTTAGGGTAAACTACATATTTGGTCCCTAACCTTTATACCATATTTCAATTTAGTTCCTAACTTTTCAATTGTGTCAATTTGATCCTTAACCTTTCAATGTCGTGTTAATTTAATCCCTAATGTTATATCTTAGATGGAAGTTGCTAACATGACAAGCGGCTAAAATAAAATTTAAGTTTATTGTCTTATCAATGCAAGCTAATTTTTTGTTTTGACCATTAGACACATCATAAATTTTCATCTAAAAGATAACGTTAGGGATTAAATTGACATGATATTAAAATGTTAGGAACCAAATTGACACAATTAAAAGATTATGGATTAAATTGAAATATAGTGTATAGGCTAGGGACCAATTATGTAGTTTACCCAAAATTTTATTGAACTAAATTTCGAAAGAGATGTAGTTTGCAGTATTGATAATGAGATTATTAATAATTTTAAAATAAGAAAACTCATAGAAAGAAATTATAAGACTTTATGTATTTGTGTGTGTGTGTGTTTTTTGTTAATATATGTTCTATTTTTATTAAATTTTCTATAATTTAAGTTTTATAATAACAGCCCTGGAAAAAATTCTTGGAATTGCCACCAGTAGCAAAACACGATTCCGCTTGCTATTACCCTTCATATCTATACTTTAGAAATCACAATTGATTTCAATGTTGTTAATGATGTTGTAGCTAATAAAGGCTTTTATAATGGCTTCCTTTACTACTCTAATTTCTGATTGCAGGTCTTTGATGCCCCCATCTTTAGCAGGTGCGGTAAATAAAGCACGGACCAATCAGCTAAATGGGGCGGATCAATGAATAATGGTTTTGTAACTTTGTTTTATATTTTATACCCCATACACTGTTCCCCTCTACTACTACAACACCAGGATGTCCTGATAAGTTGTATTTTTCCAGGAATGCTAATGTGTGACTTTTATTTTTGGTTTTTTTTGAAGGCTAATAAATCCTTTAAGAGTGAGTAGATTACTCATCCAACTGCAACTCTTCCCTTCATAAATTACTAGGAACAGAGGGGTCCTAGTAGAAAATTTAACAGGGGCCTCAAAATTGTGAACGTAGTTGCTAGGCCAAGAGTGGCTACAAAAAGTACAGAAAAATGCACATTGTGAGCAAGTGAGAGTAGACTCAGTCACTTGAATAGAAGGAAACACAGCTTTACCATTTTTCTCCAATACCAATTCTATAAAGCCTATCATTAATGAAAGCAGCTTACAATCCAAATATATGCATCGTTATTATTGTTTTTGAAATAATATACATCGTTATTTTGAAGAATTAAGCTAAAACTGACTAAATTCATAGAGGTATCTCTAACATGACTACCTAACAATTTTCTCTCTGTCGCAATTTTTGAAAAAGGATTTTCACCTACCCTTGCCTACAATTCAAATACTAATTCCAAAACCACAACATATTAACAAATAAATCAAGAAGACTCTAGAAAAAGTCATTTTCTAAATCAAATTGCATAAAAATTGGTTTAAGAAAGAAACGGAGGTGCCCGATAAGGCTGAGATTTGTGGGATGGATCTCTTGGATTTGGATCTGGTGCTATTATCACACCCCTATGTAAGAGTTATTTGTATTGTTTGTTTGTTTTATTTATTTATTTATTTTACCCTATTAACTTTTAAATCTCACGTGGGTGTGTTATTGCACTGGATCTCTTGTGCTTAATCCCCACCAATATTAGCAAAGTCCTACTTGTGAGTACATCCATGAGTCATTGGTTTGAGTAGTGGCAAGCCACATTAGTGTTTTACTGATCATAATTCATAATGCAATGTAGGGGGGTTTAAGTGGTGTAGAGACAATGACCACACTTTTGATCCTCAATATTTCGATTAAAAAAAAAAACTTTTTGAGTGAGAGACTGTCAGTTTGTCTCTCTAGTTGTGTTAGTTTTCAATTTTTAGTTGAAATAATGTTTTTGGGTGAAAAATTTATACTAATTAAATTAGTGAAATGTCTGCCCATTCCCAGATTAATGTATTGTTTTGAGATTACCATTATATGTGTGTATGCATGTATACTCTGGATTACAATGATGTAGTACTTCCTCTTCTCTCATTTATGGTGAATTTGACTAATTTAATTTGTAGTGAGATTTGGCATAATATCTCTCTCTCTCTCTCTCTCTCTCTCTCTCTCTCTCTCTCTCTCTCTCTCTCTCTCTCTCTCTCTCTCTCAATGTTTTAGGAGGTCACAATAAATTTTTAATGATGACATAGGTAGTTAACATTTTTTAGTCATTAGATCTTTTAGAAATCTGCGATCTAAAAAATGTTTAATTCTTGTAAAGTTACACTATGAGTTTCTAAAGTTTTAGTGAGTGTTTATGGTCTTTAAAGTTTCAAGTGAACATCATTTGTCCCTAATGTCTAAATCCATCCCTCCACTAACTTTCGTTAATTCTCTAGCTTATGTCTCTAACAAA
Source organism: Quercus lobata (assembly GCF_001633185.2). NCBI lineage: Eukaryota > Viridiplantae > Streptophyta > Magnoliopsida > Fagales > Fagaceae > Quercus > Quercus lobata. The sequence continues at coordinate 49,719,035 of NC_044909.1, forward strand.
ACAATGATGTGATATTTTTTTGTCCATGTGGCAACTTTATTATATTAAAAGAAAAATACACAACTAGAATCATTCTCTAAGGTTAAGAACATGAAACACCAAAGAGCCAATTGGAGAGGTAATCATAAGAGCAATCTCCAATATTTTGAAACTTTATGGATCAATAGAGCTATTCACTTGAAACTTTAGGAACAAATAGTGTATTTTAAACTAAATTTTTTCTTGTAATTTTAACAATTTAATGAGGATTTTTTGACAAATTAAATCTAGATTATTATATAATAATCGTAAAAGAAAGAATTCTGATTTTCTTTTGTTTATATTTTTCATTATTCAATTATTACAAGTAGAGAGGGAGATTTGAAATGTAATTCTTTACTAAAATTAATTTTTAGACATAAAATAAATTGTATCGCATTTTCTTTGCAAATACAAAGCAGCCAGACCGCAAGAAGGATTGCTCTCACTTTGGAAACTAAAAGCTTTTCCCAAGCCATTTTCTATGCAAATACAAAGACCCCACACAGAGAGAAAAATTGCTCTCTGCCAAAAGCAAAAGGCAACTGGCAACTGGCAAGAGGCATCAGGCATGTGTTTGCTCACCCACCATTTTAATTTTTTTAACTACTAGTTATACGCTCATGCGTTATACAGTTTTATGAAAATACTTATAAAATAAATATATAAATAATTATATATTTTAATATATTCAATAAAGATAAAAGAAAAAATTATCAAGTGTAAGTAATTATCTCACTAAAATAAGGGGTAAGATTTCTTCCAAAACTAAATTAAATTAATAATTCCAAATTGAATTTTAAATTGATAATTATTTTAAAAAAATGTACTAAACAATCGATAAATCTTAAATTAATATAATCTTGATAATCTTATAAATTAAAATTAAAGCTGATAATTTAAGAATACACGTGTAGAACATCTTGATAATTTGATGTAACATATAAATCAAATAAGAAAATTGTTAAAATTAATCTATTAATTCTAACTGTGGGGCCCAACAATTTTTGGGCCAGCTCCATTCATCTGTTGGGGTCCAAAGGCCCAAGCCGAGGAAGGTTATGGCCCAGGCACAGTAATGCAAGTACAAAATAGCATTGGTATACAGCCGAGGATAATTTAGTCATCGGCCAGTCCAAAGTCTCATCGGAAGAAAGGGCAAAAATGGTATAAAAACGACTTTGGAAAAAAATCTAAAATATCTGTACCAATAGAAAGGGGTATGCTGGAAAGTGTAACGACCGGGGAAAGCTGCCCTTACTGTCATTCAATACTCTGCACCTGACAGAGCCATACTCTCCAGCTTTTTCAACCACCCCCAACCACTCTGGGTATGGGCTGATGGGACAAGTATCAGTCTTGGAACGTCAATCCTACACGTGGACGAAGGGTAAAAAAACACAAGCTAGTATAAAAAGGAAAGGAAAGTAATTCATAGGGGGGGCTGGGAAAAATGGCCAAAAACCAGAGCCTCCCAGCCTGCCTCCTGGAGAAAGACTCCTAGGGCGAAAATGATTTAACCATGTATGAACACCACGAAAGACTCACCGCCTGGTGACTAAGGCCTAGCCTTTCAAATCCACGCTCTACAAATGATATTGTTTGGGCCTTTTTACGTGCGAACCCAACACTGTTGTGGTTCGATACGAATCGTGTTCTTACAATTGGCGCCGTCTGTGGGGAAGGCTTGTGTGTTGGCATAGGCGGTAGGTCGAGAGAGTTCCTTTGTCATTTCTAACAACTGGTTATAGAGCTCTAGTGTAAAGTTCCCCTAGGGGCTATGATTCTTGACTAGGGGCTACGCTTGGCAGCGTTCATCGCATGGATAGTTCTAGGGGCTTGGCCGAGGAGCTAACTCCCCTAAAGCCAAGGCCCCATATCAGAAAACTGAGTTTTGGACAGAACCAAGGTATTGTATGGTCCTCGGACTCAAGCCTATGGGGAAACCAACTACTTGGATGAGAAAACTGAGTTTTGGACAGAACTAAGGCATTGCATGGTCCTCGGACTCAAGCCTATGGGGAAACCAACTACTTGGATGAGAAAACTGAGTTTTGGACAGAACCAACGTATTGTATGGTCCTCGGACTCAAACCTATGGGGAAACCAACTACTTGGATGAGAAAACTGAGTCTTGGACAGAACCAAGGTATTGTATGGTCCACAGACTCAAACCTATGGGGAAACCAACTGCTTGGATGAGAAAACTGAGTTTTGGACAGAACCAAGGTATTGTATGGTCCTCGGACTCAAACCTAAGGGGAAACCAACTACTTTGATGAGAAAACTGAGTTTTGGACAGAACCAAGGTATTGTATGGTCCTCGGACTCAAACCTATGGGGAAACCAACTACTTGGATGAGAAAACTGAGTCTTGGACAGAACCAAGGTATTGTATGGTCCTCGGACTCAAACCTATGGGGAAACCAACTACTTGGATGAGAAAACTGGGTTTTGGACAGAACCAAGGTATTGTATGGTCCTCGGACTCAAACCTATGGGGAAACAACTACTTGGATGAGAAAACTGGTTTTGGACAGAACCAGGTATTGTATGGTCCTCGGACTCAAACTTATGGGGAAACCAACTACTTGGATGAGAAAACTGGGTTTTGGACAGAACCAAGGTATTTTATGGTCCTCGGACTTAAACCTATGGGGAAACCAACTACTTGGATGAGAAAACTGAGTTTTGGACAGAACCAAGGTATTTTATGGTCCTCGGACTCAAACCTATGGGGAAACCAATTACTTGGATGAGAAAACTGAGTTTTGGACAGAACCAAGGTATTTTATGGTCCTCGGACTCAAACCTATGGGGAAACCAACTACTTGGATGAGAAAACTGAGTCTTGGACAGAACCAAGGTATTGTATATGGACTCCTCGGACTTCAAACTCCTATGGGGAAACCAACTACTTGGATGAGAAAACTGAGTTTTGGACAGAACCAAGGTATTGTAGGGTCCTCGGACTCAAACCTATGGGGAAACCAACTACTTGGATGAGTTTCGTAAGGTCGGCTACTTAATAAAAATTCTAAGTTACTCAGTTCTCGGCTCAAATACTATAAAAGGTTAAAGCTATTAAAAGTGTTAAGAAGAGGATAAAATGCCCCACTAGTCAGCAACCTACAGGGGCTGTTCATTTTACGGGTGATATGTCTTCGGATGGTTACTTCCTACACCGTATCGAGCATTCAGTTGTCGTCTCGGCTATTTTTAGGGTAAGTGTTGTTTTCGCAAGTTGTCGTTGTTATGCCAAACAACTCTATTAAAGTTATGATAATATCTTTTCCTTGGCAAATATTTTGACCCTATGTGTCATTAATTCAATGCTATATTATTGTGCCGAACAGCACTTGCAAGTTCATAATAGCGTTTTTCTCTTTGATAAGGGATTACGGCCCTAAGTATTATACTCTAAGGTCGACGGTATAGTGCCAGGCCGACTCGGTAAGCTCATCATAATGTCCTTTCTTTTTCTGCCTAATAGGAGTTTCAGCTCTAAGTGTCACTTGTTCGATTCAATATTATTAAGCCAGATTGTTTCTATAAACACAGAGCAAGATCTTTTTATTAACTAGGACTTTGGTCCTAGACGTCGGTCAAAGTTTAAAAATAAAAAGAATTCACAAGATTGTGCGTCTATTCATCGCGTTATCTTTTCGGAAATATAGAGATAGAACATGCGAAGTAAAGTAGTAACAATTTTTATTAATATGAAGATGTATTACAACGTACAAAGAGGGGTTTAAACAAGCCTATACAAAAGGTGGATCACCAAAACAATAAAAAAAAAAACAACAAGAACAATGCAGACAAATAAGCAGTCAGATGCCTTTTTAAACTCGTCTCCGAAATCCTTCCAAACTCTGCCTCAGTAGCGCCCATATTGAGAGAAGGACCTTCTTCAGAAGAAGATGGAGGAGATGAATGAGAAGATGGAGGAGAAGAAGAGGGAGGAGATGAAAGGAAAGAAAGAGGAGCAAAAGAGGGAGAAGGAAAAGCACCAGGATGGATCTGGTGGTGGAAAGAAGAAGAAAGAGAGGCAAAAGGAGACACCAGTGAACGAAGAGAGGAAGAAGCAGGGGCACATAGTCCCTGCCTCAGTCCTGACTCCTAACACACTGGTGCCATGTTTGTTATGCTCATGAGAGAGCGGCTGGTATTGATTATGGGTGACCCCAGCTCAGTCACGCCGAATGTTTGACGTGACGAGCCCCTGCTTCGGATTTTGGCTGAAAGGAGGGTAAAAAGGATTTTGAGTCTCCGCCATCCTTACCCTGACCGATCCATTTTAAGCTTTGTAGGAATGAGGAGTTTCTGGGAGGGGTATGGTTCTTTCATTATTTGTTCTTATCTCTAGTATATCACGAGCTAGGATACAACTAGTGAATAAAATAAACTCTGGAGAAAGCTAAATATTTCAGACTTCAGAGGGACTGAAAGGGTCTCTGTACGAGAGAAATATCCTCTTGCCTCCCTTCTTATACGAAAGGTGGAACGGAAGGAATTTAATTCGTCCAGATTTCCAAGAAAATTGGTAAACGAGAATGTACTCGTTCCACTTCCCCGCATCGTCAACAAACCATCAAAATTAAATGGACTCGTAAATGTAAGTCATTAAAGGCGCGTTTTGGATAACCCAACGGCAGGAATGCATTGTAAATAAATTCAGAGAAATGTCTCGTAGACCGGTACATTTCCTGGGCAGATGGAGAACCGCCAACATTAATGAAAGGATGAATTAAATAAGCCATGATAAAGGCTCGGTATTACCAAAACCCTCCTCTCCAATCAAGAGGTCGGACAGCAGGGTTTTGAGGGGCTATTGTGGGGCCCAACAATTTTTGGGCCAGCTCCATTCATCCGTTGGGGCCCAAAGGCCCAAGCCGAGGAAGGTTATGGTCCAGGCACAGTAATGCAAGTACAAAATAGCATTGGTATACAGCTGAGGATAATTTAGTCCTCAGCCAGTCCAAAGTCTCCTCGGAAGAAAGGGCAAAAATGGTATAGAAACAACTTTGGAAAAAAATATATCTGTGCCAATAGAAAAGGGTATGCTGGAAAGTGTAACGACCGGGGAAAGCTGCCCTTACTGTCATTCAATACTCTGCACCTGACAGAGCCATACTCTCCAGCGTTTTCAACCACCCCCAACCACTCTGGGTATGGGCTGATGGGACAAGTATCAGTCTTGGAACGTCAATCCTACACGTGGATGAAGGGTAAAAAAACACAGGCTAGTATAAAAAGGAAAGGAAAGTAATTCATAGGGGGGCTGGGAAAAATGGCCAAAAACCAGAGCCTCCCAGCCCGCCTCCTAGAGAAAGACTCCTAGGGCGAAAATGATTTAACCATGTATGAACACCACGAAAGACTCACCGCCTGGTGACTAAGGCCTAACCTTTCGAATCTACGCTCTACAAATGATATTGTTTGAGCCTTTTTACGTGCGAACCCAACACTGTTGTGGTTCGATACGAATCGTGTCCTTACAATTTTAAATGTCATTAACGTAGAAATTATCAAATTAATGAAAATATATACTATTTTTTGGAATAGATAGAGATTATCAAATTATTGGAGATATATATTGTTTCTTGGGATAGATTTATATTAATCACCTCTTGAAGAATTTTGATTGTGCTTATCCCTTAATAATCAAGTTTTGTAGCTTGATATTCTAATAAAATAATATTAATTTAATAATATTAAAATTTTGAAAATTTAGATGATAAATATTATCTAAATTAAATTTTTGTATGTTAAATATTATCCCATAATTTAAGAAATATATCCTAACAAATAAAAAAATAATGTTTATTAGATGATAAATATTTTCTAAATCAAATTTTTGTATGTTAAATATTCTCCCTTAATTTAAGAAATATATCCTAAGAAATAAAAAATTAATGTTAATCTAATTTTATTTAATGATAAGAATGAATTACAGTCATGGTAGTATACTATTCCATTTTTTTTTTTTTGAGAAACGTATACCATTCCTTTTTAGTTCTTTAAAAATCTAAAAATTTAATAAAATTTCTGCAATTTGATGAAGTCACATGGCGTAACCACGACGTCTAATTTAAGAAATATATAGTGTAAGGACACGATTCGTATCGAACCACAACAGTGTTGGGTTCGCACGTAAAAAGGCTCAAACAATATCATTTGTAGAGCGTGGATTTGAAAGGTTAGGCCTTAGTCACCAGGCGGTGAGTCTTTCGTGGTGTTCATACATGGTTAAATCATTTTCGCCCTAGGAGTCTTTCTCCAGGAGGCGGGCTGGGAGGCTCTGGTTTTTGGCCATTTTTCCCAGCCCCCCCTATGAATTACTTTCCTTTCCTTTTTATACTAGCCTGTGTTTTTTTACCCTTCGTCCACGTGTAGGATTGACGTTCCAAGACTGATACTTGTCCCATCAGCTCATACCCAGAGTGGTTGGGGGTGGTTGAAAAAGCTGGAGAGTATGGCTCTGTCAGGTGCAGAGTATTGAATGATAGTATGGGCAGCTTTCCCCGGTCGTTACACTTTCCAGCATACCCTTTTCTATTGGCACAGATATTTTAGATTTTTTTCCAAAGTCGTTTCTATACCATTTTTTCCCTTTCTTCCGAAGAGACTTTGGACTGGCCGAGGACTAAATTATCCTCGGCTGTATACCAATGCTATTTTGTACTTGCATTACTGTGTCTGGGCCATAACCTTTCTCGGCTTGAGCCTTTGAGCCCCAACGGATGAATGGAGCTGGCCTAAAAATTGTTGGGCCCCACAATAGCCCCTCAAAACCCTGCTACCCGACCTCTTGATTGGAGAGGAGGGTTTTGGTAATACCGAGCCTTTATCATGGCTTATTTAATTCATCCTTTCATTAATGTTGGCGGTTCTCCATCTGCCCAGGAAATGTACCGGTCTACAAGACATTCTTCTGAATTTATTTACAATGCATTCCTGCCGTTGGGTTATCCAAAACGCGCCTTTAATGACTTACATTTACGAGTCCATTTAATTTTGATGGTTTGTTGACGATGCGGGGAAGTGGAACGGGTACATTCTCGTTTACCAATTTTCTTGGAAATCTAGACGGATTAAATTCCTTCCGTTCCACCTTTCGTATAAGAAGGGAGGCAAGAGGATATTTCTCTCGTACAGAGACCCTTTCAGTCCCTCTGAAGTCTGAAATCTTTAGCTTTCTCCAGAGTTTATTTTATTCACTAGTTGTATCCTAGCTCGTGATATACTTGAGATAAGAACAAATAATGAAAGAACCATACCCCTCCCAGAAACTCCTCATTCCTACAAAGCTTAAAATGGCTCGGTCAGGGCAAGGATGGCGGAGACTCAAAATCCTTTTTACCCTCCTTTCAGCCAAAATCCGAAGCAGGGGCTCGTCACGTCAAACATTCGGCGTGACTGAGCTGGGGTCACCCATAATCAATACCAGCCGCTCTCTCATGAGCATAACTAACATGACACCAGTGTGTTAGGAGTCAGGACTGAGGCAGGGACTATGTGCCCCTGCTTCTTCCTCTCTTCGTTCACTGGTGTCTCCTTTTGCCTCTCTTTCTTCTTCTTTCCACCACCAGATCCATCATGGTGCTTTTCCTTCCCCCTCTTTTGCTCCTCTTTCTTTCCTTTCATCTTCTCCCTCTTCATCTCCTCCATCTTCTCATTCATCTCCTCCATCTTCTTCTGAAGAAGGTCCTTCTCTCAATATGGGCGCTACTGAGGCAGAGTTTGGAAGGATTTCGGAGACGAGTTTAAAAAGGCATCTGACTGCTTATTTGTCTGCATTGTTGTTGTTGTTTTTTTTTTTTTATTGTTTTGGTGATCCACCTTTTGTATAGGCTTGTTTAAACCCCTCTTTGTACGTTGTAATACATCTTCATATTAATAAAAATTGTTACTACTTTACTTCGCATGTTCTATCTCTATATTTCCAAAAAGATAACGCGATGAATAGACGCACAATCTTGTGAATTCTTTTTATTTTTAAACTTTGACCGACGTCTAGGACCAAAATCCTAGTTAATAAAAAGATCTTGCTCTGTGTTTATAGAAACAATCTGGCTTAATAATATTGAATCGAACAAGTGATACTTAGAGCTGAAACTCCTATTAGGCAGAAAAAGAAAGGACATTATGATGAGCTTACCGAGTCGGCCTGGCACTATACCGTCGACCTTAGAGTATAATACTTAGGGCCGTAATCCCTTATCAAAGAGAAAAGCGCTATTATTAACTTGCAAGTGCGGTTCGGCACAATAATATAGCATTGAATTAATGACACATAGGGTCAAAATATTTGCCAAGGAAAAGATATTATCATAACTTTAATAGAGTTGTTTGGCATAACAACGACAACCTGCGAAAGCAACACTTACCCCAAAAATAGCCGAGACGACAACTGAATGCTCGATACGGTGTAGGAAGTAACCATCCGAAAACATATCACCTGCAAAATGAACAGCCCCTGTAGGTTGCTGACTAGTGGGGCGTTTTATCCTCTTCTTAACACTTTTAATAGCTTTAACCTTTTATAGTATTTGAGCCGAGGACTGAGTAACTTAGAATTTTTATTAAGTAGCCGACCTTACGAAACTCATCCAAGTAGTTGGTTTCCCCATAGGTTTGAGTCCGAGGACCCTACAATACCTTGGTTCTGTCCAAAACTCAGTTTTCTCATCCAAGTAGTTGGTTTCCCCATAAGTTTGAGTCCGAGGATCATACAATACCTTGGTTCTGTCCAAGACTCAGTTTTCTCATCCAAGTAGTTGGTTTCCCCATAGGTTTGAGTCCGAGGACCATACAATACCTTGGTTCTGTCAAAAACTCAGTTTTCTCATCCAAATTGTTGGTTTCCCCATAGGTTTGAGTCCGAGGACCATACAATACCTTGGTTCTGTCCAAAACCCAGTTTTCTCATCCAAGTAGTTGGTTTCCCCATAGGTTTGAGTCCGAGGACCATACAATACCTTGGTTCTGTCCAAAACTCAGTTTTCTCATCCAAGTAGTTGGTTCCTCCATAGGTTTGAGTCCGAGGACCATACAATACCTTGGTTCTGTCCAAAACTCAGTTTTCTCATCCAAGTAGTTGGTTTCCCCATAGGTTTGAGTCCGAGGACCATACAATACATTGGTTCTGTCCAAAACTCAGTTTTCTTATCCAAGTAGTTGGTTTCCCTATAGGTTTGAGTCCGAGGACCATACAATACCTTGGTTCTGTCTAAGACTCAGTTTTCTCATCCAAGTAGTTGGTTTCCCATAGGCTTGAGTCCGAGGACCATACAATACCTTGGTTCTGTCCAAGACTCAGTTTTCTCATCCAAGTAGTTGGTTTCCCCATAGGTTTGAGTCCGAGGACCATACAATACCTTGATTCTGTCCAAAACTCAGTTTTTTCATCCAAGTAGTTGGTTTCCCCATAGGTTTGAGTCCGAGGACCATACAATACCTTGGTTCTGTCCAAAACCCAGTTTTCTCATCCAAGTAGTTGTTTCCTCATAGGTTTGAGTCCGAGGACATACAATACCTTGGTTCTATCCAAAACTCAGTTTTCTCATCCAAGTAGTTGGTTCCCCATAGGTTTGAGTCTGAGGACCATACAATACCTTGGTTCTATCAAAGACTCAGTTTTCTCATCCAAGTAGTTGGTTTCCCCATAGGCTTGAGTCCGAGGACCATACAATACCTTGGTTCTGTTCAAAACTCAGTTTTCTCATCCAAGTAGTTGGTTTCCCCATAGGTTTGAGTCCGAGGACCATACAATACCTTGGTTCTGTCCAAAACTCAGTTTTCTCATCCAAGTAGTTGGTTTCCCCATAGGTTTGAGTCCGAGGACCATACAATACCTTGGTTCTGTCCAAGACTTAGTTTTCTCATCCAAGTAGTTGGTTTCCCCATAGGTTTGAGTCCGAGGACCATACAATACCTTGGTTCTGTCCAAAACTCAGTTTTCTGATATGGGGCCTTGGCTTTAGGGGAGTTAGCTCCTCGGCCAAGCCCCTAGAACTATCCATGCGATGGACGCTGCCAAGTGTAGCCCCTAGTCAAGAATCATAGCCCTTAGGGGAACTTTGCTCTATAACCAGTTGTTAGAAATGACAAAGGAACTCTCTCGACCTACCGCCTATGCCAACACACAAGCCTTCCCCACAGACGGCGCCAATTGTAAGGACACGATTCATATCGAACCACAACAGTGTTGGGTTCACACGTAAAAAGGCCCAAACAATATCATTTGTAGAGCGTGGATTTGAAAGGCTAGGCCTTAGTCACCAGGCGGTGAGTCTTTCGTGGTGTTCATACATGGTTAAATCATTTTCGCCCTAGGAGTCTTTCTCCAGGAGGCGGGCTGGGAGGCTCTGGTTTTTGGCCATTTTTCCCAACCCCCCCTATGAATTACTTTCCTTTCCTTTTTATACTAGCCTGTGTTTTTTTCCCCTTCGTCCACGTGTAGGATTGACGTTCCAAGACTGATACTTGTCCCATCAGCCCATACCCAGAGTGGTTGGGGGTGGTTGAAAAAGCTGGAGAGTATGGCTCTGTCAGGTGCAGAGTATTGAATGACAGTAAGGGCAGCTTTCCCCGGTCGTTACACTTTCCAGCATACCCTTTTCTAGTGGCACAGATATTTTAGATTTTTTTCCAAAGTCGTTTCTATACCATTTTTGTCTTTTCTTCCGAGAAGACTTTGGACTGGCCGAGGACTAAATTATCCTCGGCTGTATACCAATGCTATTTTGTACTTGCATTACTGTGCCTGGGCCTTTGGGCCCCAACGGATGAATGGAGCTGGCCCAAAAATTGTTGGGCCCCACATATAGTATATGACTATCCCCTAATTTAAGAAATATATCCTAACAAATAAAAAAAATAATGTTAATCTAATTTTACTTAATGATAAGAATGAATTACAGTCTTGGTAGTATACTATTTTTTTTTTTTTTGAAAAATGTATACTATTCCTTTTTTAAAAAAAAAATCTAAAAATTTCTACAATTTGGTGAAACCACATGATGCAACCACGACGTCAAAACCCAACTTTTATTATATAATATATGATTTAATCTTTTTCTACCAAACTCCTCTCATGTAATATCCCATTTCTCGCCTACTACCCCTTCTTTTTTATTATCTTTTTTTGGTCTTATACTTTTATCTCTATTCAATTTTTTTTTTGTAATAATAAACTTATAAGCTTAACAAGTTTAATTGCTTAACAAATTCACTTTTACCAAATAATTAAAGTTATAAATATGAAAATAATATTTATTTATTTATTTTTAAAATATATACAAATAATTTTTTTTTTTAAATAGCGGTAAACCCGAAATGGCACTAGTATTGATCGGTATATAAATATATCGTTCTGCTAGCCAAACCGGTACAGCCTCTGGTATGAGATTGACTCCCTTATTCTAATAGCAAAGCTTATTGTTAATAGACTTTATATGCAAATATTAGCCTCATCACATGCACTCTGCACGATGTGATGAGGCTCTTCTTTTTATTTTAAGTTTAATATAATTTTTCAACTTTAAATTATCTAGTGAGTAGTGACAGTGAGGTTACAAAGAAAATGATTTTTATAAAACTAAAATTTAGGATTTAAAATGGAGTAAATTGTTGGATTTAGTGTGTGCTAGTTTTTAGGGGAAAAAAAATATCAAATGTATGTGAGATAGAAAGTGTTATTGGTTCGCAACATTTTTACAACAAATTATAGGTGGTTAGTTATTATCGGTTCATATTTGAATTTAGCACTGAGATTACTTTTTTAACCCAACAATAACAACCAGTAATAACCTGTGACTTAAGATTTAGATAGAAAGTGTGCTAATTTTTAGGAAAAAAGTTTCTCGAATAATTTTTTTATTTGGTTGAATATCAATTTTAACCTTATTTTTTATTTTTTAAGAATAAGAATTATCAAATTACATTAGAGATATTTTTAACATTTTTAGTAGTCATAACTATTTTTCCAAATTCTCTAAATACATAGGAACAAACGAAGCATAGTGACATGACAAAGCCGTCTGCATTGGACAAGAGCTTGGAAAAAGTCATTAGTTTCGAAAGTGTGAAAGTGAGAGGAATCTATCTTCTCAGTGTATGGAATCTTTGAATTTATGACCTCTAATTAAGCTTGGAAAAAACTTGGACTTTAGTAAAGAGCAACGCAATTCTTCTCGCCGTGTGGATTCTTTGTAATCGCAAAGAATGAGACATGCACCCCTATTAATTTCTTTTTCTTTTTCTGATCCACATCACACGCCTAAGACGTACAAATACAACATACATGTCGTTACAATTTCCAACAAGCGCTCATCTTTACACGATTAAACTTTATCACTTCACTGTCAAACATTTCCTTATTTTCCAAGACTCTTTCACCTCCATCACAGGTTCACAGCTCTCTCAATCTGTCACCTCGGACTCTCTCTCTCTTAAAGCTTCAAACCTTCAGCTCTTCTCAAGGACTCAAAGCTTGCTGGATATTTACCGGTGCCGCCGCTCTCACCAAATGGCATGACTTCATCGTTAGTGTAAAGAGGAGTTAGAAACGAAAGGAGGCAGAAAGTATGGCTGCGTGAGGGGAGGGAAAGAAGCATTTTGTGTAATTTTGTACCGGTCCGGTATCCATTAACCGGCCGGAATCCGGTATATATCGCGGTATGGCCGAAACAGCTCCGGTACATCCGGTATTTAAACCGCTACGAAATGCTAGCGTTTCTGTCCCGGCGAAGGTTCCGGCACGGTAAATACTAGCTGGTACGGTACGAGATTGTCTTCCTTGCATCAGAATCTGTACTTGTTTTGCTTAGTAAAACTGTATTGAACCAAAACAATCATCAATCATCCACTAAACATGCCATCCTCTGTTTCCATTTCCCTTGTTATATTTGTTTGGATTACTACTATCATAATCATAAACCATGCGAGTACTACTGTTGCAAAACCTCAATCATCGTCACTAGCCCAGGAATCAAAGGCTCTGAACCAGACTCAGAGGTGGCATGAAAAAATAACCTCAAGTCCTTGCAAGTGGGACGGTATCGTTTGCAATCATGGTGGAAGCGTGATAGAGATCAACATAAACAAAAGAGAATACTATGGGCCATTAAGCGATTTCAACTTCTCTTCATTCCCAAATTTGGTCCGATTCAAGCTAGTAGGAGTGTGGCTATATGGGGACATCCCACCAGAGATTGGTAGTGTTTCTAAACTCACTCACCTTAACTTATCTCGGAATTCTCTTTCAGGTGAACTACCTCTCTCACTCGCAAAACTCACTCAATTAGAGAAGCTTGATATTTCTTTCAATGAAATGAGCGGTCCAATTCCCTTAGAATTGGGAAACCTGAGAAGTCTTGTTGAATTATACCTGGGTGGAAATTACTTCAATGGTACGATCCCTTCAACTCTTGGTCTTTTGACTTGTCTCACTCATCTTGATTTACATTCAAATCAAATCAACGGTACTATCCCTTTTGAAATATATAATCTGAAGAATTTGAAGGCTCTGCATTTTGATGATAACAGTCTTTTTGGTCCTATTTCTTCAAAAATAGGAAACCTGAAAAATGTGGTTTCTCTAAACTTTTCTCATAACTTGCTCATTGGTCCACTTCCTCATACTCTGGGTTGTTTGACAAACTTGACCCTTCTCTCTCTTGATTCCAACCAAATCAATGGCTCCATTCCCCTAGAAATAGGAAACATGAGAAAGTTGAGGCACTTGTATCTCCATAATAATCACCTTACCGGTAAAATACCTTCAACTCTGGGGAATTTGACTTGTCTCACTCATCTTGATTTACATTCAAATCAAATCAGCGGCACTATCCCTTCTGAAATATATAATCTAAAGAATTTGATGGCTTTGCATTTTGATGAAAACAATCTTTCTGGTCCTATTTCTTCAAAAATTGGAAACCTGAAAAATGTGGTTTCTCTAAGCCTTTCTCGGAACTTGCTCATTGGTCCACTTCCTCATACTTTGGGTTGTTTGACAAACTTGACTCTTCTCTCTCTTGATTCCAACCAAATCAATGGCTCCATTCCACTAGAAATAGGAAACATGAGAAAGTTGAGGCACTTGAATCTCCATAATAATTGCCTTACTGGTAAAATTCCTTCAACTCTTGGTCTTTTGACTTGTCTCACTCATCTTGATTTACATTCAAATCAAATCAACGGTACTATCCCTTCTGAAGTATATAATCTGACGAATTTGATGGCTCTGCATTTTGATAATAACAATCTTTTTGGTCCTATTTCTTCAAAAATTGGAAACCTGAAAAATGTGGTTTCTCTAAACCTTTCTCATAACTTGCTCATTGGTCCACTTCCTCATACTTTGGGTTGTTTGACAAACTTGACCCTTCTCTCTCTTGGTTCCAACCAAATCAATGGCTCCATTCCCCTAGAAATAGGAAACATGAGAAAGTTGAGGCACTTGGATCTCCATAATAATAGCCTTACTGGTTTAATACCTTCAACTCTGGGGAACTTGACCAAATTGGATTTTTTAAATCTTAGTGTCAACAATCTTGTTGGTAAAATTCCTCCATATGTGGGTCATTTAACCAATTTAAGATATTTGGATATTCATTCAAATCAAATAAATGGTTCCATAAATCCAACAATGGGAGATTTGCAATTTATGCAAAAGTTGGATCTATCAAATAACTACATATCTGGAATCATTCCACATGAGTTAACTCAATTAATCCGATTGGAATATCTTAATCTTTCCTTGAACAAACTTTCTGGTGAGATAGTTTCTGATATTTATAATCTCATTAATCTTTCTGTTCTAGACCTCTCCCACAACAATCTGAGCGGATCCATTCCTCCTGAAGTTATATACTTATATAACCTGACTATTGTTGACCTTAGTCATAACTTGTTTAGTGGAAACATACCTCTTGATGAACTTGCGCACTTCAAAAACTTACGACACCTGGATCTCAGCTCTAATACTCTTACTGGGCACATTCCTAGCACACTTGCTTTCCAATGCCAAATCAATTTGTCTTACAACTGCTTTGAAGGTCCAATCCCACATGGTTTTTGGAGAAATAATACACTCAAGTCAGTTATGGGCAACAAGAATTTATGCAATGACCACATCTCAGGAATATCTCATTTCTCCACAAGGATTAAGAAATTCTCAAAATTGATTAAGATCATTATTCTTGCCCCGGTTATCCTCAGCTTCTTATTACTTGGAGTTGGAATTGTGTTCCTCTCTCGCCGAAAGGTAATTAGGAATGATCAAAATGAGTGTAAAGCAACGAGGAATGGAAATTTATTCTCAATATGGAATTATGATGGAAATATTGCATTCGAAGACATCATTACAGCAACAGAGGACTTTGATATCAGATATTGCATTGGAACTGGTGGTTACGGCAGTGTTTACAAAGCAACACTACCAAGTGGAAAAGTGATTGCCCTTAAAAAACTTCATCGTTTAGAATCTCAGGAGCCGGCTTTTGACAAGAGTTTTAGGAATGAAGCCAAAGTCTTGTCTGAAGTTCGTCATCGAAATATCGTGAAGCTTTATGGGTTTTGTCTACACAACCGATGCATGTTTTTGGTTTATGAATACATTGAAAGAGGAAGCTTATTTTATGCCATAAGCAATGATGTTGAAGCTAAGGAATTGAATTGGAAGAAGCGGGTGAATATCATTAAAGGAATAGCAAATGCTTTATCATACTTGCATCATGATTGCATTCCAACAATTGTCCATCGAGACTTGACCACAAGCAACATTTTATTGAACTCAGAATTTGAGGCTATTGTTGCAGATTTTGGCATTGCTAGACCCCTAAATCCTGATTCCTCCAAATTTACCACACTTGCTGGCACCTGCGGATATATTGCACCAGGTAAATATTTAGCTACTACATACACAAACACACTTTTTAGGAAACATGAGATTAATGATTGATCATATGTTCACATATATATTAGAAAGATTAAATTGATGATATGTGCCAAAGTGGCTACATAATTGTCCTAGTATAGGAGGATATATCTAACATGTTTCTTTCTCTGAGTCTTTTAGTTGTGCTCACACTTTTTTGTGTTATGTTTTAGAACTTGCCTACACCATGGTTGTGAACGAAAAATGTGATGTCTATAGCTTTGGTGTAGTGGTGCTTGAAATAATAATGGGAAGGCATCCGGGAGAGCTTATATCCTCATTAGCATCGTCATCTGCTCGTCATATCATGCTGAAAGATGTCTTAGATCCACGCCTTTCACCTCATATTAACCAAACAATTGCTCAAAATGTGGTTTTAGTTGTGACACTAGCATTGGCTTGCCTACGTTCCTATCCTAAATCTCGCCCTACAATGAAACATGTCTCACAAGAAATCCTTGTTCGGAAGCCACCACTCCTCAAGCCGTTTTATGAAATTTCAATGTGGGAGTTGATGAATCAAGAAATATATTTGGTAGACAAAAATTAGAAAAAGTTTAGATAAGGTGAGTAATCTATTTTCTTTTGGATGCTATCTAAATATATTATAGCAAAATGGATTATGCCATCAATTACATGATTACATTGTTGTAGACACAAAGGAAGCTGTACCAACCATTAGTACTGCTAGTAGGTTTTAAATATACTTCAAATCGCAACATGAAAGCATAATAAAGCCTATAAAAAAATTGTCGGTGCCGCTTCATGTGTCCAACCCAAACTTTAGGCATTGCTATTACCCTTCACATCTAAAGTTTAGAAATCATCTTATCAAAAAAAAAAAGAAAAAAAAAAAGAAAAAGAAAAAACGAACTTTAGAGATCATAATTGATTGCAAAGCTGTTATTGATTTTATAACTAATCAAGGCTCTTATAATAGCTTCCTTCCTGCTCTAATTTCTAATTGCAGGTCTTTGGTGACCCATCTTCAGTAGGTGCAGTAGACAAAGCCATCCATACCGGGAAGACAACACTAGCACTGACCAATTACCTAAAAAGGGTGGACTAATGAATAATGATTTTGTTGTATATTTCTATATTTATACCTCATACCATTGTTGTCCTTTCTACACCACCAGGATGCTGATAAGTTGTATTTTCCCAGGATTGCAAATGTGTGACTTTTTATTTCCACAATAATTCTTTAATAACGTCCTCTATGCCTAACTAAATTGATTAAATTGTTATCACTGCTAGCTTCTTTACTTGGGGTACCTAACAGCTTCATCTACTGCAACAACAGTATTCATTTGATTGCCACCAGGTACTATTCATCTCAGTGCCTTCAACAAGAAAGTTTCCACAAAAGCCTAAGGCCTAATAGTTCCACGTTTCAATGCCAAACTCTCTAATGCAAATTTCAAAGCATTGTCTACAAGCTACAAGCACATAGTTAATATATATTCCAGTAATGCGTAAATTACATTTCATGACAAATATTTTCATAAAAAGAAACAGCAAATTACAGTGTAGAAGAAAATTCACACTACAATTTAGAAAATTTAACAAGCTCCTCAAAATTGTGAACGTAGAAGCCACGCCAAGAGTGGCTACAAAAGGCTGAGAAAAATGTACATTGTGAGCGAGAGTAGTCATCACTAGAATATTTTTTGACCCGGTCACAGTAACACCTATAGGAGGAAACAAAACTTTACTGTTTTGCTCCTTCTATGCCAATTCTATAGATTAAAGCACCAACTTTACGAATTCGTTTCAATTTAAGACCTTTTTTTTTTTCTCTCCTTTATTCGTTGTCGATATTCACAGCCATAATAGAGTAGACAAAAGTGAGAAGCAAATTATTAAAATTTGTGTTTCACTTGGGGCTTGTTCATAAATCAATTTGGGAGCCGTTGAACAAAGAGGGTAAAGAGCAAAAGCAGAGAAAAAACTTGAGTGAGGAAGTGATTGCTAGAAAATCGAAATTGAACCAAGTGATTTTAGCTAAATCTCATAGAGATTTTAGGTCATTCTCGTTGTCCCTATATTTTTCTAGATAAGCTGCTCACGTTCATAGGGACAAGTGCGTGCTAGAACGTGATCGTAACTATTGAGATTTTAACCACCTAGTTGTTCTTGAAGAAGTTTGTTATATGTTAGGATTTTAAGTTTTGATTTAAAAGACTGTTTTGTGAGGAGTTATCTAAGATTTTCGTATATGTTTAAATCATTTGGATATTTTTAAGATTAGATGAATAAATTTGTGCTTTATTTTGAGATTGAATTTACTTAGTTTGGAGATTTTTTATGTTGAATATATATGTGTAAGTGAAGTCTCATATTGAATAATGATGAAAAGAACAAGTGGTTTAATAAATCACATTAAAAATAGTGACTTGTTGAGTCAACTTGTCTCTTTTTCCTTTTCATTTAAAGAGTTTCATCAGTAAAGTCATGTTGTCCTTTTAGAGAGGAGACTCATAATGGAAAGTGGAAACTCTACCCTCTCAGAGCATTAGTATTAGTGGTGCTAAAAAACTAAATTGCTATTTTTAGCACCACAATATACAAAAAGTGAGCTAAATTGATGGTGGTATAGGTAAAAATTTTACTAAAATCAAATAATATTTTTTATTCTCCCTCTCATTAAAATAATATTTATTTATTTTTTCTCTTTCTTTTTTTCCTCCGTTCCAGTCATTCTCCACTCTCACCTCTCTTTTTTTCCCCGTTCCGGTCACAATCTCACATCTCTTTATCACATCAGTAATTTATAAAAAAGTTTATAGCTCTAGCATTTTTCTCATTTTAGTGACTATAAAAAAATTTATAGATCTAAAATCTAAAACAAAACATACAAGCTAAAAAAAATAGCTCAACAACAAAAATTATCAATAGTAAAACTAAAAAAAAAAAAAAAAAAAAAAAAAAGCTCAATTAATCAATTTTATCCAAAATAAACAATCCTGCCCTTTAAAAAAATTCTAAGCAAAAATAATTTTGCTCTTCCCCATACCAAAAAAAAAAAAAAAAAAAAAAAAAATCTTAACAGCTAAGTAGTAGTAGAATTAAAGGTTGAAACTGTTGCACACAACCAATAGTAAAACCGTCCCCCCTAACTCAAAGTTCTCTCTCTCTCTCTCTCTCTCTCTCTCTCTCTCTCTCTCTCTATATATATATATATATATATATATCAATAGATAATGTAGTTAGCATAATTGAATTGTTTAATAATATTATGTACTTAGTTGAAATGGTATTCTTCAGTATTGTTCCCAATTGAGAGAGAGGACTAGTCAATATAGATTTTTTTTAAGAGATAGTTTTCACTTATAACATCCGCTCCAACGGGTCTATATAGATTAGAATCAAAGTATAGCATGTAGTTCCGTAATAGAGCCAATGACCACGTGTTAACCCTACTAACTAACAAGTAAATCTCATTGAGAAGAATAGAACTATAGCATCCAGAAGAAGCAAACATTTGGCATATCCAATTGTTACTGAATTGTACATAAAGGTTTCATTTACATCTCTTTGTGGAGTCCATATGTAGTTTGATTGGTAGATAGAGGAGCTGAAGGCACATAACTTTTGTGCCAAAAAAAAATGAAATAGGAAAAATTTTATATTTTCTCAGAGAACCTTGGACTTTTGATCAATTTATATTGCAGAATTTGGGGCTGGAGTAGACTGGGAATTGAACAAAATAGGTAAGATATATACCTAATGTATTTTTTCTTGGATAAGTGATTAAAAAAAATTAATAAACAATTTTGGAGTTTGCTGATATTTGTTACTGGGCCAATGGCCAGAAAGCCTTATGGGTTAAACGGAGCGGAATGAAGCTCATAAAGCAGTCAGCATTTAATTAGAGTTTGTTTTGCTAATTTGAGTACGCGAAAATACACTTTTGTCTATACATTTTGGGCCAATTTTCATTTTGGTTTCTAAATTAATTTTACTACAAATGTAATCCCTAAAAAAAGAAAATCAATTCTATTTTGGTCTTTGCCGTCAACCCACTAACAGAAACCTTCTACGTGGCAAATGGAGTGCCCTGCTTGCTAATGTGACGCTGACGTGGCTATTAAAATATTATTAAAAAAATTATTTGGTATTTTTTAAATGCCACTTCAGCATTTAAATTATAAAAATTTTAATTCCTCAATTTTAATTTTAATTTAATTAAAAAAATTTACTTTTTTTTCAAACAAAAATTTAACTTTCTTTTAATTAAAATGATGTTTTTGTTCCAGTATCTATGATTCATATTCTTAGCAAATTTATCATTATTTTCTTATAATTTTCTTTGTCTTTCTTGTACTTTCTTTATAACCAAACACATCAAAACAAAATAAATTAATTAAACGTATTTCTTGTCTTTTATTTTTATTGCTTTCATTATTTTTTTAGAAGAACATGTTCATGTTCTTCGTGTTCTTCCCCAGTGTTCTTCCCTATAATCAATCTCTAGCAAAGCAAACCTTAGCCTTCAAACCCATAAATTCTATTGGCAAACAAACACAGAAAAACCCACAGAAAAAACAAACAAAAACCCCAAAATCACCACCATCGAATCAAAGAACATGAACATCAAATCTAAGCAAAAGAATAAAAACCCAACAACTAGTAATGCAACACCACCAAATCAAATCTTACAAAATTTCCCAACAACCAACAAAGCCTTAACATCAAATCTACAAAAATCCTAAGCTAAAAACTTCCAAATCAACCTTAAAGAGAGGAAAAGAGAGACAGTGAGGTAGAAAGAGGTGTGAGAACCACTGAGCTCGACTTCACAACCATTGATCCGGGCTCCAGTACTAAATCGGTGACAAGGGTTTCGTACAACATAGCCATAACTACATAGAAACAAAACTACCGAATCTGCGACTATGGTGAGTTATCGTCAGATTTGAGGCGGACCTTCTCAATGGGTTCGATGGGTCGATGGGTTTTCTTTCTTTGACGGCAGCAGCGACTCATCACTGAGTCTTGAACGAGTTCAACGACGACAGAGATGAGATTTTGAGATTAGAGAGAGTTTGGGTCTGAGAGAGATTTCGTCGAGGGTGAAGAGAGAGAGAGAGAGAATTGGAGATAGGGAAAGTTTAGAGATGTTTCAAAATCTGATAACTGATGAGGTTAAAGAAAAAGAAAAAAGAATTATGGTTAAAGAAAAAGAAAAAGAATTAAAAAGATAATGATTTTTTTTTAAGAAATAATTTTAATTAAATTAGATTTAAGGTTTTTTAATTTAATTTATTTTTTTAATAAATTTTCTAATGTGGCTTTTTTTTTAAAATTAAAATGCTAATGTGGCATTCAGAAATGTCAAATAATTTTTTTAATAATATTTTAATGGCCACATAGGGCACTCCGTATGCCACGTAGGAGGTTTTCATTAGTGGGTTGATAGCAAGGACCAAAATAGAATCGATTTTCTTTTTTTAGGGACTACATTAGTAGCAAAATCAATTTAGGAATCAAAATAAGAATTGGCCCAAAATGTAGGGACCAAAAGTGTATTTTCGCCAATTTGAGTAATAAGTTGGGCGGTGGTGCATGGGGCATGGCTCCCACAGTATGATAATAGATAATATGGAAATTAATAGAATAGATAATATATTTCCAAAAATAAAAATAAAATCAAGTATCAAACTTGTACAAAAGTTAATTTCCATTTCCATATAAACAATCAAATTATTTGCGAAAAAAAAAAAAAACTTGGAGATTCTTATGACATTTTTTGGGACAAAAGTTAATTTTTATTTCAATATAAACAATTAAATTATTTACCAAAAAAAACCTTGGTGATTCTTATGACATTTTTTGGGAATTGAAGTTTTCATAGTAGAATCCATAGGTATTTTTTATTTCTAAATTTTCAATATATATATATTTTTTAAAGAATATGGACGATGCATGAAAAATCCGTGAACCAATTGTTTAAATAGGAGCGTTGAAAGATCCGCAAGAATGAAATAGACTATCGGAGAGTACCAATGTGGAGAATAGATATGGCAAAAGGTCAGAGAGTACCATGAGTACTTTTTTTTTTTTTTTTGATGAAAGAGTACCATGAGTACTGATGGCAAAAGGTCGACTAGGAAACATATTGGATGAATTTATTGTGAAAAATGTCATGTGGTTAGACAAAGGGGAGAAAATCTTATACTATCAAATTCAATAGTTTTTAATTTGAATATACTTAAACTAAATTAAGGATTCGTAGTAAATCATCTTGATCCTTGGTAATATTACAAACCTTTAAGAGGAAAATAGTTATTCTTTATAATGAAATGCAATCAAAGAATTCCTATTTTGATTCTCAAAAAAGAAAAAAGAAAAAAGAAAAAAGAAAAAACTATTTAACGTGAATAAGTGAATAACCATTGCAATATATTATCTATTCGGGCATAGCAAATTTTGAAATATCAAAGTTAAACCAATTCTTAATGGCTGGCCCAGAACCAGAATTAGCTAGAAAATGCAGGCTAGATTAGCATAGCGTACGTTTTTGGGCCATATTTATAGGCCTATGGGTATCTCTAGATGACTATAAGTCTAGAACTTGGGCCTGTTGATACGCTCCCCAAAGCACCTGAGTGCAGCCAATTTTCGGCCTGCAAGTCCAATAAGTGAGTTTAGAGCGAACTTGTGATTTAATTTGTATGCAAATCTCATTTTCATGCCTAAATCACATGCAATGTATCTCATGAACTACATCTCATGAACTACATCTAATTTTCAAAAAGATCATACATAAATAATGTTAGAAAATAAAACACTTTTATTAATTAAAAAAAATGTCATACCAATTGGATTGTAAGGCACTGCTTCTAACACAAAAAAATAAAAATAAAAAGTTTTTAAACAAGCTCAAACCTGTTCGATAAGAAAAATGAACTATGCTTGAATATGTAATATTGTTTGGTAATGAGTTTGAGCTTGATTTGTGTTCATAAAATTAGATTAACAAACATGAACTTTTAATACTTAACTCTGTTTGAATTGTTTAAAGTCTTACCAGGAGTTGTTAATTAGTAAAATTTATTTTTGTTGATGCACATCATACGTGGCAACGACAAAGTTGAAAGTTAGGAAGTATTGGCATTTCATTAAAATGCCGTACCCCTGTCATATTTGTGTCATACTCGTGTTGTATATCTGTTTTATGTTACAATTTTTCAAAAATGACTCATATCATTGTGTCATACCCGTATTCAAATCATTGTCCTTGATTGTGCATCCTAGTTGAAAAGCTAATTACCCGCTCCAAAACCTGAAAATCAGTTTCAAGTTTCAACTGGTAAAAGGTGCACCTTTTTCCATCTTTCAAAGATCTGATTTGATCCAGGCTGGTCTGCCTTTTTTTCTTTTTTTTGGATAATCCGGGCTGGTCTGCTTTTGTGCCCATTAGTTTGACGGTGGCATATGCTATGCATTTAATTCCAGTATAATAAAACTCACAAATGCAGCAAGAATTAAAAGCGAACCTACTTTTGAAAATTTAAACAATAAATGATTAAAACTACCATTCGTGGACTTGGAAATGAGACGAATTGTGACAAAATTGAGAATCTACTTTACTCTCCATGCTGTTGGAGGTCTATGCTTTTCTAAAAGTGCACTGACTTTGCTCTTCCAGTGAAACTACTTGGCTTGTGTACTTTAAAAACGCAAGTATAGAGCTTGGGTCTAACTCCTTTCATGTCTTTCTTATCTTTTGTTTTTGTTTGAAAAAAAAAAAAAAAACCACAAGCTTGTAGGGTAGTGTTCCAAAATCCAAAATCTTGTTTTTAAAATTGGGTCATGTTAACGGATGCCCTTAGGATAATTGTTAATAAACTATGATAGAAAAGTTTTTACATCACTTTCATAGGAAATATAAAAAGTTATCAACAATATTTATTATTTTATCATTTTCTCAAAAAAAAAATTCTAAAAATAGTTTCTGAAAAATATTTATTGGTTAATATTTCCCTTTATTTTTGAAATTAGCAATTTGTCAGAGAACATCATATTAAACTCTCTACATCATTTTCTTTTAAGAAAGTATCTCCTAAGTCAGTCTGATAAAATCGATGCATACAAGATTTTTTCATTTCTTTTCCCAAATTAGGAATTAAGAGCATTTAGTATGCTTCAAAAGAAAATATTGATGCTCACTACAACTAATGACGAAAATTATTTTCTAATCAATCAAACTAAATAGAGCTATCACACAACTAAATCAGGCCAAAGTTTATATGTACACAAGTGTATAAATCACAAAAAAAACAATGAATTCATTCTAAGTCATGCCTAAAAGATATATATGCACACACACACATTCATATGGATGATTTTCTCTTTCTGTCTTTTAGCTAAAAAAGAAAAAAAAAAAAATACCCATTTTCACAAAGTCAGTTTGATAAGAAAAATGACTATTTTTAGAGCCCATAAGTTACATTTCTTCAATGACACTAGCTAGGGAAATGATGTTTATATGAATTTTGTGCATGAATCTTGTCTCCAATCATATATGTTTGGCATCCATAGCTAAGAACCACAAAGGACAACTCACTCGAGCTTGGTCTACAATTGAAGCTTCTGACATCTCTCTGGACTGAAGGCCATAGCATTGCTGACACTGAAGAAGGCTAAAAAACAATTAATTTCATGTTATTTTTTTCTTGTATATTGGCATTTTTTCCCATGTCCTTAATTTAGTCTGCTAATTAAGCTTTCTTTTTTGGGTTGTAAAGGGTGAGGGTAATTGTTTACATTGCCTCCATTTCACTGTTTATACGTGTTTGTTAGGCTAGAGTTTGTAAGTTCAGTTTTTGGTTTTTAGCTTTTATGTGTAGCTTTTTAAACCTCAAATTTTCTTACTTTTTTTCACACTAATATTATTCCTATGCCAACTTGATAAAGATTCATATGTAAGTTAATTTTTTTAAAAAAAAATAGTTAAAATAAAATTATTAAATTAATAGTAATAATAAATTATAAAATAAGTAAAAAATTTTAATTGAAAAAATTATTTTAAATTCTAATAGTTTAGAGTTTGGACTTTATTTGAAAATTCTTATTGTGCTTTGTGTTAATTTCTGCAAATGGAGTAATATATGTGAACAGTGAAATAATACGTGTGAACTTTGAAGTAATAAGTTCCACTGCTACCTTAATT
Organism: Quercus lobata; assembly: GCF_001633185.2. Taxonomy (NCBI): domain Eukaryota; kingdom Viridiplantae; phylum Streptophyta; class Magnoliopsida; order Fagales; family Fagaceae; genus Quercus; species Quercus lobata. The sequence continues at coordinate 49,744,177 of NC_044909.1, forward strand.
ATTTGGAAACCAGCTAACCAAATTTTCTCCGAACTAGCTAGTTTCGATGCTAAATTCCTCAAAACCTCTCAAATATGCTTGCAAAATCTAATCAACAACAGTCTTAAACTCAACTTGCCGGTGAGGATTAGAATCCCTGGTGCGAATAGTTGATAGTTGACTTGATTCCAAAATGGTGAACTTAATGCACGTTGAAGGAGAATCGAGATATGATGCGTGCTGAATAATTAGGCGGCTACCAGGTAATTAGGAAAATGAGTCGGTGGGAACTGGACAAAGCAAAAGAAAAGGTTGGGTGAGGCTGTGTTTGGTTGATGTAAAATATTTTCCAGAAATGCTATTTTTGGGAAAGGAAAATATTTTTAAATGTTTGGTTGCATTATGAAAATTATTCTAGAAAATATTTTCATGTGTTTGGTAACATTCTGAAAATGCTATTGTAAGGACTCAATTTGTAACAACTCAAAATGATACTGGGTTCGCACGTAAAAAAGGCCCAAACAATATCATTTGTAGAGTGTGGGTTTGAAAGGCTAGGCCTTGATCACCGGACGGTGGTTAGTCGTGGTATTCATATAGAATTAAACTGTGTTCGCTCGAGGAGTCTTTTTCCTTGAGGCGGTCTAGGAGGTTCTGGTTCTTGGCCTTTTTTCCTAGCCCCTCTTTTTGGATTGCTTGCTTCTCCTTTTATATTAGCCTGTATCCCTTATCCTACGTCCACGTATAGGATCGACTTTCCAGGACTGATACTTGTCCCATCAGCCCATATCCAAAGTGGTTGGGGGTGGTTGTAAAAACTGAAGAGCATGGCTCTGTCAGGTGCAGAGTATTCAATGGCAGTAATGGCAGCTTTCCTTTTGTCCTTGGTCGTTATACTATCCAGCGTCACCTTCTCTATTGACATAGATATTTTAGATTTTTTTTTTCGAAACTGTTCCTATACTGTTCTTGCCCTTTCTTTCAAGGGGACCTCGGATATGTCGAGGACAGAATTATCCTCGGTTATGTCTCAAGACTACTTGAACTTTTATTACACGTTCTCGGCTATACCCCTCATCGGCTCGGGCCTTGGGGCCCCAATGTAAAAATGGGTCAGGACCACAAATTCTTGGGCCCCACAATAACCCCTCAAAATCCTGCTGTCCGACTTTTTAGTCGGAGAGGAGGGTTTTGGCGATGCCTAGCCTTTATTATAGCTCGTTCAGCTTTAACCTTCATTAGTGTTGGTGTCCCTTCATCTATTTAGTAAATGCGTTGGGTTACGAGACATTCGTCTAGATTTTCACACTGGGTGCTCCTGCCGTTTCAGTGTACGAGGCGCATCTTTAAAAGATCTACACTACGAGGCCAATCAAATCTGATGATTGTAGATGACATTGGGGAGTTGAACATACACTACCTCATTTGCAGATCTTCTTGGAAATCTGTACGGATTAAATGCCACTGAATTTACCTTCCATATAAGAAACCAGACAAGAGGGCATTCCCTTCGTGTAAAAACTCTTTAACCTTCCTAAAGCCTCAAACCTCAAGCTGTGCTCAAAGTCTTCCTTATCAGCATAGCTAAAGCTTATAGTGTGACACGCTTGAAGTAGAAGCGGGGATGAAAAGATCACATCCTTCTCAGAAGCGTTATGTCCCTCCGAAACTTAAGATGGCTCGGTCAGGGCAGCATTGGCAGAAACTCAAGATGCTTCCCATCCTCCTTCAGCCAAAATCCGAAGCAAGTGCTAGTCGCATCAAGCTTTTGGTGCGATTAAGCTGGGGTTATCCAATATCAGTACCAGCCGCTCTCTTATAAGCATAGCTAATATGGCACCAGCGTGTTAGGAGTCAGGGCTGACGCAGGGACTAAGTATCCCTGCTTCTTCCTCTGTTCCTTCATTGATGCCTCCTTTTGCCTCCCCTTCTTCTTCTTTCCCATCACCAGATCCATCCTGGTGCTTTTCCTTCTTCCTCTTCTTCTCCTCATCCATCAAAAGAGGTCCTCCTCTCAATATGGTAGCTACTAGAGTAGAATTTAGCAAGACTTCTTATTTTTGTTGCTTTTATTTATTTATTTATTATTTATTTTTTTATTCTAGTTCTTGTAATTTGTTTCCTATATAAGCTTGTTTAAGTCCTTCATTGTACGCTGTACTACTTCTTTACATTAATAAAAGTTGCCATTGTTTTATTCTATGTATTCTTTCTTTCCTGCAATGGTTATGCCGTGAATGGACGTACTACCGTATGACTTCTTTTCATTTTTATACTCTGAACGATACTTAGGGCTGAAATCCCTGTTAATAAAAAGACCTTACTCTGCGCTTATTGAAACTATCCAGCATAATAATGCCGATTTGAACAAATGATACTTAGGGCAGAAACCCTTATTAAGAAAAAAGAAAAAGATGTTATTATGAGCTTATTAGAGCTGTCTGGCATAATAATGCCGACCTGAGAAAACGATACTTAGGGCCGAAATCCTTACTAAGAAAAAATATGTTATTATGAACTTATTGAAGCTATCTTGCACAATAAGACCGACCTGAAAAAGGGTTGTATACCCCAAAATGAACGAGATGATGGCTGAATGCTCGGTGCTGTGGAGAAAGTAATCATCCGAGGATATGTAACCCAAAATGAACAGCCCCTGCGGGTCGCTGAGTAACAAGGCGTTTCGCCATCTTCCTAATGACCTTCATAGCCTTAGTCTTTTCTGGTATTTGGTCCGAGGACTAAGCAACTTAGAATTCTCCTTAAGTAGCTGACTTTTCCATAAGTTTGAGTCGGAAGACCATGCAATACCTTGGTTCTGTCCAAAACTTAGCTTTCTTAAGTAGTTGGTTTCCCCATAGGTTTGAGTTCGAGGACCATGCAATACCTTGGTTCTGTTCAAAACTTGATTTTTAAGTAGTTGGTTTCCCCATAGGTTTAAGTCCGAGAACCATGCAATACCTTGGTTCTGTCCAAAACTTAGCTTTTTAAGTAGTTGGTTTCCCCATAGGTTTGAGTCCGAGGACCATGCAATATCTTGGTTCTGTCCAAAACTTAGCTTTTTAAGTAGTTGGTTTCCTCATAGGTTTGAATCCGAGGACCATGCAATACCTTGGTTCTGTCCAAAACTTAGCTTTTTAAGTAGTTGGGGGAATTAACCCCTCGGTTATGGCGTGGGACCGTGGTTTAGGGGGATTAGCTCCTCGGCCAAGTCCCTAGAACCATCCGCGCTACTGACGCTACAAAGCATAGCCCCTATTGGAACTTTATGCTAGGACACTACAACCGGCTATTGGAAATGATGTGGGGGATTGTCTTAACCCACCGCCTGTGCCAAGACACAAGCCCTTCCCACAGACGGCGCCAATTGTAAGGACTCAATTTGTAACGACCCAAAATGATACTGAGTTCGCACGTAAAAAAGGCCCAAACAATATCATTTGTAGAGCGTGGGTTTGAAAGGCTAGGCCTTGATCACCGGACGGTGGTTAGTTGTGGTATTCATATAGAATTAAACCGTGTTCGCTCGAGGAGTCTTTCTTCTTGAGGCGGTCTGGAAGGCTCTGGTTCTTGGCCTTTTTTCCCAGCCCCTCTTTTCGGATTGCTTGCTTCTCCTTTTATATTAGCCTGTATCCCTTATCCTACGTCCACGTGTAGGATCGACTTTCTAGGACTGATACTTGTCCCATCAGCCCATACCCAAAGTGGTTGGGGGTAGTTGTAAAAGCTGAAGAGTATAGCTCTGTCAGGTGCAGAGTATTCAATGACAGTAATGGCAGCTTTCCCTTTGTCCTTGGTCGTTATACTATCCAGCGTCACCTTCTTTATTGACATAGATATTTTAGATTTTTTTTTCCGAAACTGTTCCTATACCGTTTTTGCCAAGGACAGAATTATCCTCGGCTATATCTCAAGACTACTTGGACTTTTATTACACGTCCTTGGCTATACCCCTTCTCGGCTCGGGCCTTGGGCCCCAATGTAAAAATGGGTCAGGACCACAAATTCTTGGGCCCCACAGCTATTTTCCTACTACTTTCTCACATTTTCTCACCCATTTTCTCAGCTACCAAACAAATTTTATAATAGAAAATTTCAATCTATAAACTTAAAAAAACAAAAATCAAAACAACACCATTCATTAACTCCATTCTTTGGTCAAACTGAGAGAGGGAGGAAGAGGTAGTGATCAAAAAAGGAGGGAAAGGGAGAGATCAGTTTGGGTGATGGGTAACGACGAGAGGGCGACGAGATCGGTGATGGGTAACGACAAGAAGGCGACGACGCCGATGAGATCGGTCGTGGGTAACGACGGCGCCGATGAGATCGGTTTTGGGTGGATTGGTCTGGGGTGATGCGATCTTTGGTGGATCGGTCTGGGTGCGATCAGTGATTGGCGCTGGTATGGGTCGTTGGACTTTGGAGTCGATCGGCGCGGTGCAATCGGCATTGGAGTCGATCTTTGCTTGATTGGCGCTGGTGTGGATCGGCGTTGATGTGGGTCGGCGCTGGTGTGGATCGACATTGATGTGTGGTGCGGTGCGACGAGACCGGTGCGATCGGCACGGTCGTCAGACTGGAGCTTGGTCTGTGGTCGTCGGATTGGAGCTCGGTCTGAGAAGTGATCTGGGCTCTCTTTTTTTCCTCTCTCTCTCTCTCTCTTTCTTTGCGTGTGAGTCTGGAAATGGTTTGAAGTGAAAATTTGGACTGAAACCAATTCCGAGTCAAACCAACTAAAACACACGATCAACTTCAAATAACTTTCGGAAAATTTACTTTCCATGCGCAACCAAACACCTGCATTTACAGAAAAGCATTTCCGAAAGTGATTTGAAGCCAAAACAAACACAGTATAACTCATTTACTAAAATAGCGCTAGTGCTGCCCTAATTAATTTAATTAAGAAATGGAGCTTTGTTTATGGCAATGATCACAACATACATTGTTAGACTTGGAGGGCTATAGCAAGAGAGAAGGAAACCAACATAAGGTTGCTCTCTCGGGTGGCTTGTTTTTGTTGGGCATGATTATTGATGATGCCAAAATCGTCAGTTGGGTCCCTCGTTCAATCCGGAGTATTAGACGACCTTATAGAAGCTGCAAGATAAAGGAGAGATAGATCTAAAAGACCATCGAGTTGTGCCCGGTGGGGGAGCCTCCGATGTTTAAATTAGTACCAACTCATATATTTCATATATAGATAGTGTTTTGTAGTAGTTTTTTGACGTACCTTAGCAAATGGACAGATTGTCCCTTTTATAGGTGACTTAGGTAGCTGTTGGACATAAATGAGAGTGATTATTACCCTAATTGTAACGTTCTTTGTCTTGATGAAAGGGTTTAAGGCCTTTGATGATTGTTATTGAATGTGTTGGGCGGTTACTCATAAATCTTTGATGGCCTCCTAATGACGCAATGACCATCCATTAAGATGGACGACCTTAATAGTTTTTATGGACTCATCAGTTGCCCCCCATTCCCAAGTCTAATTTTTCTTTGTGCTAGTTAGGCTTTGGGAATATTCTTGACTTGTTTAGATTCAGACTTCTTTATCTTCAACTACTTTTTTCTTCAAGAATGATAGTATTTTTCCGACGACTTCTTAGTATCTACCTTTTGAAAGTCTTTTTGGGCGTTTGAGGGATCATAGCTTGATCTTGAAAATGAGCTAATTTCTTTAGATGATCATTTTTTATTTTTGCTGAAGAGTAAGGTAATTTCTTTGGATAACCATTTTTTATCATTGCTGAGGAGCGAGATTGTGATGCCCTAATTTGATTGATTATGTGATGTGTGTGGGTGTGTGATGAGTCCCACATCGAGTATTTACTGAGTAGATCTAGGCTTTATTAACAACTACAAGGAACCTCAATAATGACTAATTCTTTTGAGGTATAGCACAGATGTGGCTAACGCTTTTCCTTGGGTCGTTACAGAGATGATTTCTTTGGACGACCATTTTTTATCACTTCGATGCTTCTTCTTTCCTTCATTTTCTGGTTGTCATGTTTTGATATTCTTGATTTGTGTGTGACTTTTGTTTGTGTGAGAATCCTTGTCTGCTTACACTCGTCTAAGGGTATTTAGTCACTTAGCTATTTTTAGGTGACTTATATCTAGTTACAGAGCTTCGTCATTTAGACTTCGTCAGCGATTTACATCAGTCTAGCGGAATCTTGTCCATTTTTTTTTGGGTGATTTACATCCATTTAAGGAATCTTGTCACTTAGCCATTTTTTGGTGACTTACATCCATTTAAGGAATCTTGTCACTTAGACTTTGTCAATGATTTACATCCATCTTGGCGAAATCTTATCACTTAGCCATTTTTTGGTGACTTACATCCATTTAAGGGATCTTGTCACTTAGGCTTCGTCAGTGATTTACATCCATCTTGGCGGAATTTTATCACTTAACAGGTTTTTTTTTTTTTTTTTTTTTGGTGACTTACATCCATTTAAGGAATCTTGTCACTTAGGCTTCGTCAGTGATTTACATCCGTCTTGGCAGAATCTTATCACTTAACCCTTTTTTTGGTGACTTACATCCATTTAAAGAATCTTGTCACTTATTGCTAGAAAGATTCCTTGACGCTATATCGTTTTGGACCTTTTTGAGGTCATGTTGATATCTGCATTAAGTTGCACATGCACTTGCAAAGACTTGGTTAGACAAGAATTTTAGAACAATTCATATATAAATAATTAGTTACCAATAGCCTAGGTGGACTTTTTTCTTATTTCCTTGTAATCCTAGAGTTTTACCTCTTTTGTGATCTATCTAGTAATGCATACATTTTTGCGTAAAACCTTACTAGGTGTAAATTTTTATAGACAAATATAAAAGAGACAGAAATAAATGTGTTACCTTAAATGACAACATTATTTTGTCACATACCTCGATCTTTTTATTGTTGGGACCTTCTTGACAAACTCTTCTCTTTTCAAGATGACGAGCTTCTCTTTTCAAGATTTTTTAAGCTTAACGTGATACTTCATGTCTAAGGCCTAGATCTCTATTGAAGGCGTAAAAACTAGGCCATGTTGTTGCCTCCATTCAAACATGAAGAATGTAATTCTCATTTATTGACGACTAGAGGAATGCATTATCATGATTAGATTTTTTTTTTTTTTTTTGACGACTATGGTCATTGCTATTTGTAATAGCAATTCCCTTTTCCTTCTTCTTTAGTTGTATGCTTAAGTCACTTCAATAGTGCTAGCTGCATTTTGTTAGGAATGACAATGTACAAATATGCAACCGCATGCTATACAATTATGAATGTCATTTGATGAAGTGCATTATATATGAATCATAGAGAAGTATTCTTGATATATAAAAAGTAAAGCTTCTCGACTATATGCTTCTTTAAACTGATCTTTGTTAGGTGCTTGCACAGTAAATAATTTTAAAAGCAATTTAAAAAGATTTTGGTGAGTTGACAAAGATATTGGAAATTTATTGAGACTTAAACTCAAGACTATATTGTGAACACAATCATCTTATCATTTTAAGTCTAGGAGACTTAATAGATCTTCTCAGATTCATGATGATAAAACATATGCTACTAATAATATAGTCATACTAATTGTGATAATTGTAACAATTTCATAGCAATATTTTCAACATGTTCCACATACACATTTGTAATAATCATGCAAGCTTGATATCCACTTAGTTCTAACAAGATCATATCTAGCATGGTTAATTAGAAAGAAATAAGTAAATGAGTTACCTTAGCAAGAGACCCTAAATCACGATACTATTTTGTATGTACTTCGATCTTCTCACTGTTGTATTCTTCTTGACAAGTTCCCCTGCCTTTAAGATCTTTTTTGTTAAGCTTAACATGATATTCCATGTTTAAGGCTTAGATCCCTTTTGCTTCATTCTTTTGAAGGTGCAAGGACTAGGGCATGTTGACCATTCAAGGTTATATTTCCTTCCTTTATGGATGAAAACAATCCCACGGGCTTCTATTATTACTTCCTTTATCGTTTGATCACGACCAATGAAATGATCCTTCGCTTTTTGTCTCTTTGTTGAGACAGTGGCCTAGTTGGCCAAATTCTTATTGGGCTATTCACTTGACTATTATGATCAATTGTCTAAAGTCTTGTCATTCTGCAATTTATACATGTACTTGCAAAATGTTTCATTAAAGACATGTTATATGAATAAAGAGACCACTGGTAAGATTTTATAGGGCGTTTAGCGTTTGTTCCAATTTGTTTTAAGGGTGATCCCATTAAGGTCAAGATTGGCATGTGCATAGGATAAGATTCTTCCGAACACATGCCTAATTGGTTACGCATATAATACAATTTAAAAAGCGTACTTATACTTGATACATGATCTATCATCATACTTTCACATTCAATATATATTCAAGCTAAGGTTTTAACATCATGTCTCTTACATATCATTGTGTGAGCCATTATGTATTAGACATATAGCATACTGATATAGCATTTTTTTTTTTTTTAAAGAAAGAAATATTCATGATGCTATGGAAAGACTCTAGGCTTTTCCATGATTTTTGGCCTTGGTACAAAATTACCTTATAGCAGTGTCAATCAATTATATATAGAAAGAGATATGGGGTGATATGATGCTATCATGTCACATACCTTTGATCTCCTTCTTAGCAAGCTCTTCTTGATAGATTCTCATTCTTGATCCAGTGGACTTGAGAATATATGTACAGTCGAGATAATCTAGTTAAACTAGCTTGGTGGTTGTACTATCTATATTCTTGCTGTGTAAAACATTAGGCTTGGAGCAACATTGCCAAGCAAGAAATCATAAATAACATTAAGACAAATGCATAAAATTTGTTGTGGCTTGAGCCTAGAGGCATTATGACTTTTCAAATGGAGTCATCTAAGCAATAAAAATATCTCTTAGAAAAAGAGAAATCGCAATTCCCTATTAAGATTCAGATTTGATATTGCCCAAATATCACAATTTTTTGTTTCTATTACATCGTGATGTAAATTTTGCTTTTTTACATAAATGTATAATTCTACTGATCTCTTTATCGGTTGGTCATTTTCTTAGACCGTATATCATCAACATAGAAAATCCATGGTCTTGTAGTCAACATTATTATTTTATAATTGTTATGGTGACTGTTGCTATATTAGCTTTTTTGGACATGTATATATAATGCTCTTGCCAAACTTGTATTTCATGTATAATCGATCTATTTAAACCTACGTAAATCATACATAAATCATGAAAGTTTTCACAAGGTGCAGTTGTAGCAGAAAACTAGAATATTCATTGTCATTGGCTTCCACCTACCTAATATTGATTAGGTTTGGCCAGGCTCATTGGACTTTCTTTTATGTCCAAAAATAGTCTTTTTAAATTTGGTAAGATAGTAAAATCTGACATTAGCCTCTTTAGTGTCTAAACTCTAAAATCATGATATAATTTTGGAAAGACAAAAACACTTTGGCAAGGCAGTAATACTAGGTTTCACCTTTCCTATTTTAGCATGACATATTAGGAAAGAAGAGTGGTGATAGAGCATTTCTGTATTTTTCTTTACTACCCAATATGAAGGTTTCAACTTTGTCTGATATCTATTGTAGTACTCTTGAGAATAATTAACATAGTTGACTGATTGCTCTAAGGAACATTTATAGAATTAACTTTCATTAGGAAAGTAATTGTAGAAAGTCGAAACATATATTTACTTTCTTTATCCAAAAATTCTTTGAAATTCCTAAACTTAATTTCAAAATTCTAAAATGGCAACCCAATAACTTCTAGTTTTACTGCTTTCTAAATCTTGAAAGACATTAAGGTTTGACTTCACATATTTAATGTCTAAAATTACGATATATAATTTGGGTAAGATGGTATATTTTTGGCTTCATTTTTCTTTAATATTCAAAATTAGTTTCTTTAAATTTGGTAGAGCCTTTACCTTAAGTGGTCCTTAATTGCAAAACTTAAGCACCATAAACTTATTCACCGTGTAAGGAAGATAATTCAAGGGTTTTAATTCATAACCAAAATAATATCCCCTAATTATTTCTTTGTTTGGTTTCAGCCTATAATTAGTTATTCAAAGGCTTGTTTAATGATTCATTTCAAATGACATAATAAACAATAACATGAAATTGGTGAATATGATAAACATGAAAGGCGCATGACGACACATGCTGCTAGTGGATAACAAAAGGCTTGGCCTCATGGGTAGATAGTTAAGATGAATAAAAGGTGGTTTACACCTATCCCATCTTATTACCCATCTAGCCTCATGACTTATAACTTATGAGTCATGAATCATGACACACAGGCTTTAGGGTTTCCCATCTTCTAGCAGATGGACGGCCTAGACTTGTTAATCATAAACAATATAGTGAGTTGAAATTATCAGATAACATACCTGGCATCATGTTGGTTTGATCTTTGAAGAGAAAATTCTCATCTTTCATAGAAAACAAATTGCTTCTTAGTTACCTTCCCTGAAATAAGGGCTCTCTAGCTTAAACACATATAACCACGAAAGTTGATCTCTTTTGCCTCCTTTTGTATTTGGCCCTTAACATAGAAATTATCTGCTAGGAAAACATCTGTAATGATACACCCGACCAAAATGGAAATCGTCCATACAATGCAAGATAGGGACGACCTTACTAAAATCGTCCAGAGAGAGAAGGTCGTCGTTCAAAGACCTGAACACTCGTTCCCACTCTTCGCGGAACGGTTACGAAGACATTAATCAACCTTCAGACTGTTGGGAATGGCAGCTCATCATTAACACCCGGCAAAGACGTTACAAGGCTAGATTAAAGCCTCCATCAAGACTCCACCAACGGCTAGAAGGAATGACTTGCAAGCACACATATATAAAGACTGAACCCAAAAAGGGGTGGGGTAAGAAAACACTCTAGCATAATACACTCATTGCTCTCCTTTGTCGATCTTTCTGACTTTGGCATCGGAGACCTTTTTGCAGGCACAACGCCGGCGAACCACTTCCTTTCTTTCGTCCACGGATTGCAGAGGATTGATTTGGCGAGGAACGGCTTCCATCTGGACGATCATAATCAACTGACGATCAATTCATCATCAGTTTGGCGCCGTCTGTGGGAACGACGATTCAAAACGTGATCTGTCTCCAGTCCAAATGGAATCCAGTACAAATCCAGACCTTGCTGCGTTGGCCCTACAAATCCAGTCGCTGTCAACAACCGTGGAAGAACTCACAAGACAGAACCAAGAGATGAAACAACGACTACTGCAGGAAAGCAATCAGGCAGATAGGGGAGACGACGAAGACAGCAACAGAAGGCGAACCAGCACTCCGGAGGAAGCAAGCTCGGATCTTTTGAGAGAGATGAGGAAAGAGATGGACGAACTAAGAAACGCCATAAAAGGAAAGACGGACCAAAGCTTGGAGAGAATCATCCGGAAGACGGATTCGCCCTTTACCATAGCCGTCCAGGAGTGCCCTGTACCCTCCAAGTTTCGTCTACCCCAGCTGGAACCATTCGACGGGCTGAAAGACCCCTTGGATCACCTGAATACTTTCAGGACGACCCTAGGCCTCCAACAGCCGCCTGACGAGATCTTCTGTCGCTCATTCCCTACGACCCTCAAAGGAGCAGCCAGGGAATGGTTCAACAAGTTGCCAACATCGTCCATCGACAATTTCGAGTAGTTGAGCAGCTCCTTTGTCCGTCACTTCGTAGGGGGACAGCGACCAAAGAGAACTGCCGACCACTTGCTTACCATCAAACAAGGAGAGAAGGAACCACTAAGGTCCTACGTGACACGCTTCACCCGGGGAATGTTGGAAATAGACGAGACAGATGACAAGGTACATCTCACGACCTTCAAAGCAGGATTGAAGTCCAGGGATTTTGTGGCATCCTTGGCAAAGAACCCCCCTAAGACGATGGCCGAGGCACTGTTAAAAGCTCAGAAGTACATGAACACGGAGGAAGCCCTGGCAGCTATTGACGGAGCAGATAAGAGTAGGGAAAAGAAGAAAGAAAAGGAGGACGATTGAAGAGGGCTAAAACGGGATCAGGCTGACAGACGGAATGACGATGGAAATCGAAGGAGGGAGGACAAAAACCCTCGTCCATCAAAGTTCACCCCGTTGGTGATGCCAGTAGATCAAATTCTAACAGAAATAAGGGACGAACCATCCCTAAAGTGGCCAAAACCACTCCATTCAGCACCTGGATTGCGTGACAAGAGGAAATACTGCCGTTTCCATAAAGATCATGGGCATTACACGGAGGACTGCAGGGACCTAAAAGAGCAGATTGAAGAGCTCATCCGTAATGGGAAGCTACAACAGTATGTAAAAAGGGGGTATTTCGGCAGGTACGGACAGAAAAGCCAGCCAGTGAATGCACGAAGAGACGAAGATCGCCCCCAACCTCGTCCACAGAACGCACTTGGGAAAATAAAAACCATCGCCGGGGGACCAACCGCCGGAGGATCATTCAAGTCTCTCAGGAGGTCATACCAAAGACAGGTAAACAGCGTCCACAATGTACCACCGTCAAAGCAAAGACGCACCAGTGAAGACTTGCATTTCTCTGAGGAAGATGCCAGGAGTGTGAAGCAGCCCCATGATGACCCGCTCGTCATTATGATCATGATCGAGGGGTTCAACACGCGAAGAGTCCTGGTCGATAGCGGAAGTTTAGCAGATATAATCTATCTTCCTGCTTTCCAACAACTAAAGCTGGACCCAAAAAGGCTCCGTCCTTTTGAATCTCCCCTCGTCAGTTTCAGCGGAGACAAAGTGTACCCCAGAGGAATCACGACGTTAACAGTAACGGCCGGGTTATACCCCCTTCAGGTAACCAACCAGCACAACTTTTTAATAGTAGACTCACCTTCGTCCTACAATGTGATCATTGGCAGACCAATGCTTAATCGCTGGAAGGCTGCTATCTCCACCTACTGCTTAAAGGTGAAGTTCCCAACAGAGCATGGAATCGGGGAGATTAAGGGAGATCAAGTGCTGGCCAGGGAATGCTACCATGCCGTCCTGGCCTCAAAAGAAAACCATACGTGGAAAATTAAGGAGAAGACGCCAGAGATTATGGAGAAACTTGAAACGATAGATCTGGTTGAAGGAAACCCTCCGAGGACAACCCAAATAGGGACGAGCATGAGTCAAGAGACGAAAGGCGAAATCGTTAGCTTTCTGAAGAGCAACCTCGATATTTTCGCCTGGAGCCACAAGGATATGCCAGGAATCCCAGCAAGCCTCATCCAGCATCATCTGAATGTTGATCCGGAAAAGAAACCTGTCCAGCAGAAAAGGAGAGTCTTTGCTCCCGAGCGAAATAAGGCAGTGATGGACGAGGTAAATAAGTTGCTTGCAGCAAAATTTATCCGAGAAGTCCACTACCCAGATTGGTTGGCCAACGTAGTCATGGTCAAAAAATCAAATGGGAAGTGGAGGATGTGTGTCGACTTCACAGACCTGAACCAAGCATGCCCAAAAGATAGCTTCCCGCTGCCCAGAATCGACCAGCTAGTAGACTCCACAGCAGGACACAAACTTCTCACATTTATGGACGCGTTTTCAGGATATAACCAGATACAAATGGCTGAAGAAGACCAGGAAAAGACTGCTTTTATCACCAGCCAGGGACTTTACTGCTATCGGGTCATGCCTTTTGGGCTAAAAAATGCAGGGGCCACCTATCAAAGATTGGTAAACCAGATGTTCGAGAAGCAAATCGGGAGAAATGTGGAGGTTTATGTTGACGATATGCTCGTCAAGAGCAAGGAAGAAGAAAACCATCTGGACGACCTCAGAGAGACGTTCAATACCCTCAGACGGTATAGCATGAAACTAAACCCGTCCAAATGTGCCTTTGGGGTTTCCTCGGGAAAGTTTCTCGGGTTTGTAGTGTCGCAGAGAGGGATTGAAGCAAATCCCGAAAAGGTCAAGGCCATCCTGGAAATGTCTTCACCCAGGACGGTCAAAGAAGTGCAGTCCTTAACAGGCAAAATTGCGGCCCTCAATAGGTTCGTCTCGAAGGCGACGGACAAATGCCTTCCATTTTTCAAGACTTTGAAGAAGGCGTTTTCATGGACGGAAGAATGCGAAGCGGCGTTCCAAGAGCTGAAAAGTTATCTTAGCAACCCGCCCCTCCTAAGCCCGTCCAAAGAAGGTGAAGAACTATTCCTGTACTTAGCCGTCTCAATCACGGCTGTCAGCGCGGCATTGATTAGAGAAGATGGTGGTTTGCAACTTCCTGTGTATTACGTTAGCCAGGCCTTCCAGGGTGCCGAGGCACGGTACCCACGTATAGAGAAGATCACCTTCGCCCTGATTATGGCTTCGAGGAAACTTCGTCCATATTTTCAGGCCAATCCCATCGTCGTGATGATTGATCAGCCCATTAAAAAAGTAATGAACAAGCCCGAAGCAGCAGGAAGAATGGTGCAGTGGGCAATCGAGCTCAGCCAGTTCGACATAAAATACCGTCCAAGGGTGGCGATAAAAGCACAAGCACTGGCCGATTTTATAGCTGAATTCACCGTCCCTGAAAACATAGAGAACATCTGGACGGTTAATACTGACGGATCGTCCACTCAACACGGAGGCGGAGCTGGCGTCATCCTCACTTCTCCCGAAAAGAATGTCATCAAGTATGGAATCCAACTTAAATTCCCTGTGACCAATAATGAAACAGAATATGAGGCACTACTGGCAGGATTGAGAGTAGCTCGAGCACTAGGAGCTGAGAATGTTGTACTCAGGAGCGATTCCCAACTCGTCATTGGACAAGTAAGGGGGGAGTACGAGGCAAAGGAGGCAAGGATGCAGAAATACCTCAAGCTGACGAACCAATTGATCAGTTCCTTCAATTACACAGAGTTTGTCCAGATCCCCAGGGATTAGAACACAGAAGCTGATGAGGTGGCCCGAAGTGCCTCAACGGATAGCGGAGGTAAGAGGTTCGATTGGAAGACGGAAGAACAAAACCATCCCAGCATACTGGAACTTTAGATTTCCTCCGTCCACACAGACCATGGATGGACGAGCCCAATAGTCACATTCCTTCAAGAAGGACGACTACCAGACGATCCAGAGGAAGCTAAAAAGGTAAGGAGACGAGCAGCCAGGTTTACGATACTTAATGACGAACTCTACAAAAGAGGCTACTCCCAACCGTATTTGAGATGTGTTGAAAAGGAGGAAGCCAGGTACATCCTTGAAGAAGTGCATGGTGGAATCTGCAGAGATCACACGGGGGCAAAGTCCCTCGCCAGAAATATCATGAGAGCTGGCTACTTTTGGCCAACAATGCAACGAGACGCAGCTGATTTCGTGAGGACGTGTGATAGTTGCCAAAGATATGAGAATGTTCAAAGAATCCCCGGGGAGAAAATGACCAAAATATCATCTCCCTGGCCATTCGCACAGTGGGAGATCGACATCATGGGTCCCTTACCTCAGGGAAAGAGACAGGTGAAGTTTCTGCTCGTCGCCATCGACTACTTCACAAAATGGGTAGAGGCAGAAGCTCTGGCAACAATCACAGAAGCAAAGGTACAAAATTTTGTTTGGAAAAATATTGTTTGCAGGTTCGGTATACCAAGGACGATCATATCAGACAACGGTCGTCAATTTGACAGCCAAAGCTTCAGGTCATTTTGCTCGAGCTTGGGCATAAAAAACAAGTACTCATCACCAGGTCATCCTCAGGCCAATGGACAAACGGAAGTAACTAACCGGACCCTGCTGAAGATCATCAAGTCCCGGTTGGTGGGGGCAAAAGGAATGTGGCCTGAAGAATTGCCAAGCGCCTTATGGGCGTATAGGACGACAGCGCGGACACCAACTGGAGAAACACCGTTCAGTCTGACATATGGCACAGAAGCAGTTATACCAGTCGAAGTTGGTCTCACAAGCTTAAGGAGGGAATTTTTTGACGAACAAACCAATGAGAACCAATTGAAGGAAAACTTAGACAACCTGGACGAGATTAGAGATCAGGCAGCTGAAAGAATGGCAAAATACCAGCAGAAGATAGCAGAATACTATAATCAAAGAGTGAAGCTAAGAAGATTCAACATTGGTGACCTCGTCCTTAGAAAAGTCACTCCTGCGACAAAGGACCCAGCACATGGCAAATTGGGACCGTCCTGGGAAGGACCCTACAGAGTCGTCCATTATTCGCGTCAGGGCAGCTACCACCTGGAGGATTCAGAAGGAAAAAGACTACCTCGTCCGTGGAACGTCGAACATCTAAAGAGGTATTACGAAAAGGAACCATAAACTTCATTGTAAAACCAATTTGATACTTCTATCTTATGTAAGCAATTGTTCGAATTATAAGTATTATCCAGCATCCCTTAAGTGTTATTGAGCAAATCATTCGCCACTGTTTTCAAAGATAAGCACAAACGATCGTCCCCTGAAAGGCTTAGCAACGATAAAATTCCTTAAATGGATGTACATCGTCCCCAAAAAGCTTAATGACGATAAAATTCCTTAAATGGATGTACATCGTCCCTAAAAAGCTTAATGGCGATAAAATTCCTTAAATGGATGTACATCGTCCCTAAAAAGTTTAATGGCGATAAAATTCCTTAAATGGATGTACATCGTCCCTAAAAAGCTTAGTAACGATAAAATTCCTTAATGGATGTACATCGTCCCTAAAAAAAAAAGCTTAATGACGATAAAAATCGTTAACGGAATTACGTCGTCTCTAAAAGATTAATGACGGCAAAATTCTTTAAACGAATCACATCATTTCTACAAAAAGCATAACGACGACAAAAGCTCCTTAAGGGGATGCACGTCATCTCAAAAGCTAAATCTCCTTGATGTCCATGCGCATCACACAACATGATCTTGTCTGTACAGCAAAGCAAGAGGATCAAACCCTTCAAGTTGATCAACATAATCTCGTCCATACGGGACAACCAAAAAGTCAGATTATGGGAAACATTTCCAAAACCCCCAGGAAGGTACAAAAGTCCTCACACAACTTATGCAATCATGAAGAGCAAAAACAAACATAGACATTTATAAAATCAAACATAGAGTTAAATTGTTCTAGAAGCAAAAATAGGGGGCCCTAAAAACAGGAGGGGCATCCAAACAACAGCTGTTCTTGACTTAGTGCATAAAAAAAAATAAAAAAAATAAAAATTTCTTAAGGCAAAATTAAGCTGGAGGGGCAATATCATCGTCCTGAGTGGCCTGAGGTGGTTCAACATCGGTAGACGTCCCTGCTTGAGCTGCCTCGTCCGCCTCAATCTCCTTATCAACGGCTTCAAAGTCCAAGTCATCAAGGCTCACGGCAGGACCATGCTTGACCAAATACCTTCGCAGCAGCTCGAACCCTTTGAAGTACCACTGGAAGAGGATGGTGTTATATTCTTCAGTGGTTTGGAAAGCAGTGACGGCCTTGGCCACTGCAACCTTCATCTTCTGAGCAGTCGCCGCTAGTTGTTCGTCCTTCTGCTTCACAAATTGTCTCTCGACGTCCAGCTGCTCCGTCAGCACACGAACCTGTTCCTTGGAAACGTTGAGAGAATCCATGGTCGTGATTAAATCCTTCCGCAAACCAGAAGCCTCAGTCTCCAAAGCTTCTACCTTCGAGTTGGCCACGACGGCCTTCTCTTCATTCGCTAAATACTGAGTGGTGATGTGCATGGTCTCCCCCAACACCTATGGACGAGTACAAAGTTAATAAAAATTAGTTCAATCAAAAAAAAAAAAAAATGGTCAGGCAGATAAGAACGAAGAAGGGGACAAGATGTATGATGATTCACCTGCACAAGCTTATGAACGTGATGGCTCACCATCTCGTGTGAAGGAATGCTCGTGACTTTCCTCATCTCACCAGGGGTAAAAAGCTCGGTGGCACGGTCCATGGCCGTCCCAGCGTCCGACCAAACGCTGGCACCAACCTTCCCTTTCCCCTTATTAGCAGCCTTCTGCTTATTAGAAGGACGAGCCACCTCCTCAATTGAAATACCAGGAGATGCAGCTAGACCCTCTTCCAGATCAAGGGTAGGTGTGGACGACCCTTTCTCCACCACTTCTTTCTCCTTCTCCCTATCTGTAATCCTCAGCCTCTTCTGGCCTATGCTGGAAAGGGGCTCATTCTTTTTGCCCTTGATTTTGTCATACATCTCCTTGTTAAATTTCGACGTCATTTCTACACAAAAGAGATCAAGGACGAATAAAGGAGGTGTAAGGACGAATAAAAAGAATGCAGATAAACACGAAGAAAAGGCGTGAAGTGCAACTTACGTTTTCTCTTTTCACGGTCGAGGGTACTGAGAACGTAGAGGGAAGGTTCTGGTCCCAAATAGTGACGAGCTAAGGTACGCGGATCAATCAGCTCACCAAAATCTTCTATCGTCCTTGCGTACTCGATTGCAGCCTGCACTCGCTCTGCAAACTTGGCCTCTAGCTCTGGACGGTCTTTCACTGCAAAGGACGACATCAAAACACAAAAGCTAAAAAAAAAAAAAGAAAAAAAGAAAAAAAAGGCCAACAACATTGGGGTACACGCACCAATCAACGGGGTCTCCCATCGTCGCAGCAACCTAGGTACGTTCCCCCACAGATTGTCAGGCAACGTTTCCCAACCGTCCCCAGATACAAAGAAGTATCTTGATTTCCAGTAGCGAAAGGACGACGGAAGGTCAGCTACCAGACGAGCCTTCCTACTGCAGGGTACGAACTCATAGTACCCAAATTCTCTGGACTCTTTCAGAAGATATAAGTGGACGAACTCATTAACTGAGATCATATCTCCGTCAGCAATGGTCGTCCAGATCACCATACAACTAATCACTATTCTCCAGGAGTTAGGCATAAGTTGCCCCGGTGCAAGGTTAAAATGGTAAAGAAGCTCCATTATGAACGGATGGATGGGAAATCGGAAGCCACACGAAAAAGCAGCCTCGTAAAAGCAAACTTCTCCGTGGGCAAAGGCACAAGCCTTTTCGCCCTTCCTGGGTAGACGAGCCTTAGTTCCCTCTGGAAATTGGAATCTGTCCTTAAATTTACTAAAAACCTCAACTTTCAAGGAGCAATTCTCCTTCAGGGCATGAAATCGACGGGCCGTCGCTGGAACAGGGGAATGGGAGGACGAAGGAGCACGGGAAGGAGTGGTGGTTGTAGCACCGATCCCGGCCTCTTCCTCGACCACGTTTGAGGACGAACCCCTTTCTAAATCACCTAACCCTTCCTCTAAACCCATATTTTCCTCTCTTAGGTGCCCTCTAACAGACCGAAACCAAGCTTGAGACTCGAACAGAAGAGGGTATAAAACACCCAACGCCGAACCTAACCCGGAACCCCTATTAACAAATTCCTCAACTACTGGGTACGAACCGGCGAGGGAAGGCGCACCCAATAGGTCACCAGAAAGCTCTACCAAGGAACCTAGGCGGGCAAGGAGAAAAGCTACGGAAGGGAAGTTACGCCTAACTTCGAAGGTGTCCACCATTAAAGAAAAAAAAAAGGAAAAACTAACACCACCACTCAGTGAGAAGAGAAACCAGTACAGAAAGAAAGGAACTTAAGTGACACAAATGCAAGGAAAAACCAAAAAGGAAAGAAAAGCGTAAATGGGGTGGGCATACCTGGAAGTTAGGAAGAAAACTGAGGAGGTGAGGAGCAAAATACGCGTAGGAGAGATCAACTGCACAGAAAATGGAGAAATGGAAAAAGGAAAAGCCAAAAGAAATCAAAGGTTTCTGCCTTGGAAAATGCGGGAAAACTGAAAAGGCACTCACCGGAAACGAGGCACTCCCACCAGTAGAAATTGAACACGTGGCACTGAGAAGAGCTACAGCCGCCACTACGCAATCAATGCGGAGCAGAACTCCAAGCGCCATTACTGAAAAAATAAATAAATAAAAAATAAGGATAATAACAATCTTCTCATATTCCTATAATCATCTGAGGAATGGACGACCATGGAATAGGGGGGCAGCTGATACGCCCGACCAAAATGGAAATCGTCCATACAATGCAAGATAGGGACGACCTCACTAAAATCGTCCAGAGAGAGAAGGTCGTCGCTCAAAGACCTGAACACTCGTTCCCACTCTTCGCGGAACGGTTATGAAGACATTAATCAACCTTCAGACCGTTGGGAATGGCAGCTCATCATTAACACCCGGCAAGGACGTTACAAGGCTAGATTAAAGCCTCCATCAAGACTCCACCAACGGCTAGAAGGAATGACTTGCAAGCACACATATATAAAGACTGAACCCCAAAAGGGGTGGGGTAAGAAAACACTCTAGCATAATACACTCATTGCTCTCCTTTGTCGATCTTTCTGACTTTGGCATCGGAAACCTTTTTGCAGGCACAACGCCGGCGAACCACTTCCTTTCGTTCGTCCACGGATTGCAGAGGATTGATTTGGCGAGAAACGGCTTCCATCTGGACGATCATAATCAACTGACGATCAATTCATCATCATGTAATATTCTCAACAATTATTGTAGGTCCATGTCTATGACCTTTTTCTGTTGGATGATTTATTTCATGTCAAGCTTTTTTTTTTTTTTTTTTTTTTTTTTTTTGAGCTTTACTAGCTTCATTTTGCTTCAAAAAACATTAACAAATTAATAATCTTGATTGCTCTCAAATAATGACTTTAATAAGTGTATACCCTTCAGGTCATACGTTTGAGTACTGACCGCTTTAAACATGGTCCATCATTAATTTCCGTTGAGAAACTAGAGGTGTAAAAAGATGTACATACTTATTGTCTTTTATTTTTTAAAAAACATCTTTGAAGTCCTTAAAAATAATTCTAAATTCTAAAAATTCTAAATTCTAAATTCTAAACTCTGGTTTTAATGCTTGAAATGGGTTTTTATTTTTATAACTTGAAACGGCAATAAAATTTGACCTTGCCATTTAATGTCCAAAATTATAATTTTGGTAAGATAATAAATATTTTCTAATATTCAAGCGTTGAGTTTTATTACCTATTGCAAGGCAATAACATGTTTACTCCATCTTTCCTATTTAAACTAAATACGTTTAGGAAAGAAAAGGGGTGATAAACTGGTAAGTGGCACCATACGTGTCAATATCAACATTGGTGAATTATGTGCCAAACAAGTATGTCTAACATCAAACATGCAACTGAATAGTACATGTGAAATTGTGAATGATCAAAATGGGATCTGCTCCACATTAGGTTGACTGTATTTATCTTAAAAAGCATGTATTGATGTATATATTCATATATATATATATATATGCACAATAAGTCTCATCAATTGTAGCTTAATTTTTTTTTTTTGTTCCTCAATTTCAATACCCCCACTATTTGACAAAATTCAAATGAAAAACATGGCACATAAAATTCTCAATTATTTAAAGGCATATGAACTCTTCTCAATATAAGGTTCTTCAAAATAGAAACACCATAATTTATGGGGTTCATAAAAATTCATGATATATATTTTTTTTTAAATACTCATTAATCCCATCAATTTTTTTTTTCTTGTATGGAACATGAGTATTTTCAATTATTCCAAATTTCACATGGAATTCAAGACATAGCTATAGAAACTAGAAACATATAACTATCTATACATGTATATCGACACATTTGTCAATAAGAGTCAGTAAGTAAAACGTTTTTTTACAGCAGGCATCATAATGCAGCAATTGATTAATAGTTTTTAAGATTCCATTAATCTTATGTTTATAACTTTATATTCAACCAAATACTAGGCATTAAAGAAAATTCCAAATTTAGCCAACACTACAACTGAAATTGGTAAGAAACTACTGACATTAAAACAAAAGTTTTAATGGGAAATTCGGACATTACAAAAGGTTTAAAATTTTCCATTAAACCACATAGCAAACTGTAATGGAAATTGCAAGTATATAGCTGACCAATTACTTCCCATATTTCTTTAACACCAGATTAGGAATTTCACAAATGCATATTCATTGTATTTCCAAATCTCACGTAGATGTTAAATTATATACCACCTTTTTTTTATTGTTATTTTATAAAGCCTTTAGCCGAAGCTATGATTCCCATTCCTTCCATTTACATATCACCATATATAGCAACTTCGGTATGATTAAATTGAGATCTAAAACAAATATAGAAAGACAAAGCTGTGATTTGGGACTACCATTATTATGGTTGACTTATTTGGAGTAATCTAGGAATTTAAAATCTTATGCAAAACATAATAGTATCAGGTAGAAAAATAACTTTTGGGAGAATAAACCCATAGACATACCTAAGCAATGATACTCATAGAATGGCTCAGTGGGGTAGGCTATGTATCTTTGGGGCAATTTTATCTTTGCTCTTGCTTCTTATTTATTTATTTTGAATAAAGGTATAAGAGTTACCTTGGGTTCTTGACGCGAACCATCTCGTTTGTGCCCAGGATCATCGACCCACAGTAACACGATGACATTTTTTGTGAAATCACATCAAGGTGATTTGATTTGGCCTCCAAATTTCGTGTACTCGTCCCTTTGGGTTGGAAGACTACAAGACTGCTTTGTCGCAGGTAGATCTGCTTCTATCAGAGGATCTTTACACCACATTCCATCTAGTTGACCGAGACTAACTACGGTATCATGGTGTTCATATCTTTCGAATGAACTAAGTGACCCTTTGTCATGGGAAGAGAACAATGACTTGTCTTTTTTGACAGACGGCGCCCAACTGATGATGCCAAAATCGTCAGCTGGGTCACTCGTTCAATCCGGAGCATTAGACGATCTTATAAAACCTGCAAGATAAAGGAGAGATAGATCGAAAAGACCACCGGGTTGTGCCCGGTGGGGGAGCCTCCGATGCTTAAATTAGTACCAAAACCCATATATTTCATATATAGATAATGTTTTGTAGTAGTTTTTTGACGTACCTTAGCAAATAGACAGATTGTCCCTTTTATAGGTGACTTAGGTAGCTGTTGGACATAAATGAGGGTGATTATTACCCTAATTGTAACGTTCTTTGTCTTGATGAAAGGTTTTAAGGCCTTTGATGATCGTTATTGAATATATTGGGCGGTTACTCATAAATCTTTGATGGCCTACTAATGACGCAATAACCATCCATTAAGATGGACGACCTTAATAGTTTTTATAGACTCATTAATTATCATGTCCCTCTCTGTTATATAAATGGTCATATTTGCTTGCTCTGAAGGACCTAGGAAGAAGAGAGACAGCTATGGCGGTGGAGGAGATGGTGGAGGAGGAGGAGAAGGAGGAGGAGGAGGTGGTGGTGGTGATGATGGAGGTGGAGTCCAGGATGGAGGACACCATCATCAGCACCACAACCACCATGCCGATACCGGTCACCACCATCACCATGCCGGTCACCATGTTGTTCCCATGCATAGCCACCATCACCACTAATAAATCTGAATATTGTATGAATGTATATTTGACAATTCATTTATGGTGTCTTAAATGTCCACACTATGTACTTTTTATATATGTGTATATATATATATATATATATATATATATAAGTCTTCGGTTTCTTCCCTCTCTGTTATATATTTTGGGCTTTCAAGTCAGTTTCTTTTTCAGATTTGTGTTTCAAGTTTCAACTAGCCTTGTATGAGAATGTTATGGAGCATGGTATGAATTTGAGGTTATAGTTCTGAATAGTCTGATGAGAGAAAGAGAGAGTTCTGTACTGAGAAGCCAAATACGTCACGTAAGGGTGGAAAATTTCTTGGAAGTATCCTCTTTTACAAATGCCCCCGTACCCATATATTGTTCAATTATAAATAATAAAAAATAACAACAAATTGTTTCAGTTTTTAAATAACTAATAGGATTAGTTCATATCTTTGAGAAGTGCAGATGAATCTCTTGCCTTCTTTAGTCATTAGATTGCTTTTGCAAAATAATCTAAAGTTGCCTTCTGTAATTTTTTTTTTCCATACTCGTAGATCAAGTTATTTTGTAACTCATAAATTTAACTAAGCATGCAAGACATGCAAGTGGTTTAACTATATAGATGAAGGATGTTTATCCACAGTTTCATATTATGTACTTCTAATCAACTAGCTAAAAAAAAAAAAAAAAAAAAAAAAAAAAAAAAAAAAAAAAAAAAAGAGGCAAGTGGGTTTTAAAAATAGCTTAAGCATGTGGGTTTTCTATCAATTATATTATATTAATCACTCACTTTTATCAATAATTATAGTCAAATTGGTTCCCAAAAACAAAAATAGCCATTCATTATTTTTTTGTTTTTTAGAATGTGCTTGATTCCAATTTAAGTTTTGCTTGTCCTCTTCCTCGAATTATTAAAGCTTCAAAATTCTACATAAACTTGCTTTTCATAGCTAATGCATGATGGAAGGTGTGGGAATATGGAATAATGGTAGAGAAATTCTTGAGATTCATGCGGTTGATTGGATAACATGAGTTAGTGGGCTAATATCTCATGCGGGAATTTCCATATTTGACACCTTTGTCATTATGTGGTTGTCCATAGGATTGGATGACTTTTGCACATTGTTGGTAGAAGGTCGACCAGGGAACATGTTGGATGAGTCCATAGGTGAAGCAAGGGGGGCTAACAACCCCCCCCCCCCCCCCCCCCAAAAGCTTTTTTGATTTTCCATTATATATAGTTTTCAAATTATAAAAATAGTACAAATTGTAGAAAAACGTAGTTATTGGCCCTCTCAGATTTTAGAATTTAGGCCTTCAACCCCTCAATCCTTTTGAATTAGTCTAGAACACAAATTTTATACATTGTGCAATTGTTTGGGTTTTGGATAGCTCCTAAATAATTTTTTTATATCTAGCTTGGCCTCTCCTGAAAAAAATTTCTGGCTCCGCTACTAGATGAGTCTATCGTGGAAAATGTCAAGCAGTTGGACAAAAAGGAGGAAATCTTATATTTATAAAAAATGGATCAATAGTTTTTAATTTGAATATACTTAAACTAAATTAAGGATTCATAGTAAATCATCTTGATTCTTGGTAATATTACCTTTCAGAGGAAAATAGATATTTAACGTGAATAACCATTGCAATATATTATCTAGAGTAAATTGCAAATTACACTCCTAAAGTTTAGGGGTGATTAGATTTTACACCATGAAGTTTCAAAATTTGGATTTTAGCTCCTATATTTTAGGGGTGTTTGGATTTTACCCCTAAAGTTTGGGAGTATTTGGATTTTATATCCTAAAGTTTCATAATTTTGAGGTGTAAAATCCAAACACTCACAAATTTTAAGAGGTAAAATCTAACTTCTGAAATTTCAGGGTATAAAATTCAATCACCCCCAAATTTTAGGGATGTAATTTGCAATTTGCCTATCAAATTCGTGCATAGCAAATTTTTGAATTATCAAAGTTAAACCAAATCCAAATGGCTGGCCCAGAATCAGAATAAGCTAGAAAATGCAGGCTAGATTAGCATAGCGTACGTCTTTGGGCCTTATTAATTGATAGGCATATGGGTATCTCTAGATGACTATAAGTCTATATAACTTGGGCCTCTTGATACTCTCCCCAGAGCACCTGAGTGCAGCCTAATTTCTGCCTGCAAGCCCAATAAACGAGTTTATAAGGAAACTATAATTTAAATTTTTTGTATGTGAATCTGATTTTTATACTTAAATCACATACAATACAATGTATCTCATGAACTACATCTAATTTTCAAAAAGCTCATACATAAATAATGTTAGAAAATAAAACACTTTTATTAATTAAAAAAATGTCATATAAATTGGATTTTAAGCCACTACTCCTAACACTTAAAATAAAATAAAAAATAAAAAAAATAAAACTTGTGAACAAGCTCAGACTTGTTCGACAAAAAAAAAAAGAGTCATGCTTGAATATGTAATATTTTTTAGTGATGAGTTCGAGCTTGATTTGTGTTCATAAAATTAAATGAACAAACACGAACTTTTAATACTTAGCTTGTGTGACTTGTTTGAAGTCCTACAATAATTGTTATCTAGTACAATTTATTAATACTTTTAATACTTAGCTTTTGTGCCCATTAATATGATGGTGGCATACTCTATACATTTAAATCCAGTTGAATAATACTCATAAATGCAGCAAGAAATAAAAGCTAACCTACTTTTGAAAATGTTAACAATAAATGGTTAAACTACCATTCGTCGACTTGGAAATGAGACGTATTGTGACAAAATTGAGAATCTACTTTACTCTCCATGATGTTGGAGAATGTTTTTCTAAAAGGGTACTGACTTTGCTCTTTCTTATTGTTTATTTTTATTTTTTATTTAAAAAAAAAAAAAAAAAACCACAAGCTTGTAGGGTAATGCTCTAAAATCTTGTTTTTAAAATTTATTTTTGAAATTAGCATTTTGTAGGGAACGTCGTATTAAGCTCTCTACATCAATTTCTTTAGAGACAATATCTCCTTAGTCAGTCTCATGAGACCAACGCAAACAAAATTTTTTCATTTCATTTACCAAATTAATTTTTAAGAGCATTTAGTATGTTTCAAAAGAAAATATTGATGCTCACAAGTTTCACTACAAGCAATGACGAAAATTGTTTTCTAATCAATCAAACTAAACAGGGCTATGGGAATTGGAGTAATGGTCCGAGATGATCAGGGATGTGTTGCAGTAGATATAAGCAATAGAATTAATGAACCATTTGGGGTGGTGGAAGTTGAAGCGAAGGCTTTTGAAGAAGGGTTGCTGTTTACAAAGGATATAGGTATTCAAGATTTTATTTTGGAAGGAGACTCCCTCATCATCCACAAGGTACTATATGGTCTGTCTCTAGCCCCTACTTCTATGGATTCATTGACCGTGGGTATGCAGGCCTTCTGTGGAGAGTTTCATCAAGTTTCGTTCTCCCATGTATGCTGTCAAGGCAATAGACCGGCTCATCTTTTAACTAAACATGCTAAGGGCATAGTTGATTTTTCTACTTGGATGGAAGAGAATCCTTGTTTCTTAGAATAAGCTCTTCTCCATTATGTATTTTCTTTTGAAAGTACTTAATAAAATTTATGTGTTTCCCATAAAAATAATAAAAAAAATAAAAACTAAACAGAGCTATCACACAACTAAATCAGGCCAAAGTTTATATGTACACAAGTTAGTATAAATCACAAAAAAAAAAAAAAAAAAAAAAACAATGAATTCATTCTAAGTCATGCAATATATGTACATACACATTCATATATAGGATTTTCTCTCTCTGTCTTTCAGCTAAAAAAAAAAAAAAAAAAACCAATTTTCACAAAGTCAGTTTGATAAGAAAAATGCCTATTTTTAGAACCCATAAGTTACATTTCTTCAATGACACTAGCTAGGGAAATGATGTTTATATGAGTTTTGTGCATGAATCTTGTCTCCAATCATATATGTTTGGCATCCATAGCTAAGAACCACAAAGGACAACTCACTCGAGCTTGGTCTACAATTGAAGCTTCTGACATCTCTGTACTGAAGGCCATCATTGCTGACACTAAAGAAGGCTAAAAAACAACTACTTTCATGTTATTTTTGTCTTGTGTATTGGCATTTTGTTCCCATGTTTTTAATTTAGTCCGCTAATTAAGCTTTCTGTTTTGGGTTGTAAAAGGTGGAGGTAATTGTTTACATTGCCTCCATTTCCCCGTCTGTACGTGTCTATTTGGATTGAGTTTATAAATTATAAGTTTAGTATTTGGTTTTTACCTTTTATGTGTACATTTTTAAATCTCAAATTTTCTTACTTTTCTCACACTAATATTATTCCCATGTGATGCATGGCTTGATGAAAATTCATATGTAAGCTATTTTTTTAATTATTAAAACAAAATTACTAAATAAATAGTAACAATGAATTATAAAATATATAAGTAAATAATTTTAATTGAAAAAATTGCTTTAAGTTCTAATTGTTTAGAGTTTGGACTTTATTTGAAATTTCACTTTGTGCTTTGTGTTAATTTCTTCATATGAGATATGGAATGAGTTTGATCATTCCTATTTGGGTTATGTTTAACCTATGCTCTAGCTAGCACAAACATTAATAAACAAAATAGTTCCTCAATACAAAAATTTTCCTAGTGATAGTCTACTTAAAAAAAATCAACACACTGACAAATTAAATATAATAACCAAACCCAAAATCAAAACATACACAAAGAAAAAGTGGGTTGTTGTTTGGGATTTAAGTTTAGGAATTTTTATAATAGACTTTTAGAAATTTAAATGATAAAATTTTACATAAATTAAATGATTGTTAAATATTATCCCTCAATTTGATGAAATATATCCTAACAAATAATATAAAATTAATTTACTAATTAGTGAGAATAAAAAATTTTAAAATTAGATAAGAAAACCAAGAACTTAAATGGGTGTCCATTGTTTTACTTCTTTATAGTAAACTTCTTTTGGCATAATATCCTGCACGCAAATTTAGAAGCAAATAACAATAAGCAAGATGAATTTATTAGATTAAAACATAAGTGTATGTTGCATATTGAGAAAAAAAATGAAAAAAAAAATTACAATAACGTGAGGTGTATTGTGTGGGATTTAATTGATTAAGAGAGATTATATCGAAAAGTCATGGATTACTAATTAGTTCTTCTTAAAATATTGATAATAGATTTTTAGTTAGTGTAGAAGCCGAAACATAGTTTTTTTTTTTAAGAAAGAAAACATGGGTTGTTGTTTTGGATTTAAATTTAGAGTTTTTTTATAATAGAATTTTATTTTGAATAAAATTTAAATTTGTTGAAATTTAAATAATAAAGTTTTACCTAAATTAAACAATTGTTAAATATTATCCCTTAATTTGTGGAAATATATCTTAACAAATAATATAAAATTATTTTACTAATCAGTGAGAGTAGCCACTTGGCAGAACCACGACTTCTAAACCTAATTTATATTATATAGTAATATATAATGATGCGATTTTCAAAAGTACAAATATACTTTAGCACATGTATAATATATGATTGAACAATTTATTTAGTTTTTAGCAACAAAAAAAAAAAAAAAAAGAATAAACTGTTCCCAAAATGGAGTATTGTGTTTTTGGCTGGTTGATAAGAAAGTTCTTATTGTTTTAATAGCACTAGTTTTGAAGTACGTGCTCTTGCACGTGTTAGCCAGTAAAAAAGTTACAATTAAGGTTAGAAATATAATTTATTTATAATTATTTAATTATTGGATTATTTAGAAATTATACTATTAAATGTTTCAAAATATTCATATATATTATCAAATCTATGATTACCTTCGACATAGACACCAGTACTGGACCCTCTTTTTAAAATAAAAAAAAATTAAATATAATAATAACATAGATCATATTAGACTTTATACAAAAAAGAGCTTCAATATCACAAGCCTAGTTGATAAAGATGAGTATATATTGTGTACAAAAAGAGATCCAAACGAACGAATTTATCCATATTTACACATTTGATATCTATATCTACACCTTTGAGCCACAAAAGGGAAGACAAATTGATACATAATTGAGTAATAATTATGTCTCTATCTGTTTTCCATGATTTTCAAAATTTCGTTCTTTCTAACCTCTAGTGAAGTTCTCAAACACATATACATATAATTTACTTGTCACAATAACTTGTATTTATTCACTTTCATTTGGCAAATCAAAGATGGAAACAATATTAAATCTATTGTGCGTTTCTCCATGAACGTCATAGCTTGCAGATTTGAGATGAATAATGAACTCTTGTTCGGAAGAAAGCCTTGCAATGTTTTCTAAATTTTGTATTACATCCTACCATTAAAGAAATAATATGAGAATTTCATATATTTTCAAACATAATCATAACAAGAGATTTATGAATTATTGAGCAATATCTTTATAAGTTTAACAAACAAATAAATAGAATTTTATGAGTGTGCCCGTATTATACCTCAGTAGTTGCTAGCATCAAATTTTTCGATGTGCAATTCAAGAAATTTTCAGCATTGTTTCCAAATATGATAACTAGCAATGATCTAGTTTCATCACATTAAATCAACTTCAATTCGACACCGAAAATGATAAATGTAATTAATAAGCATTCCAATAGTAAGAGTTATTTATGGAATTACTGACCAAAAGAAAGGTTACTGACCAAAACAAAACAGCAAAACTTTCTAAAAAAAAAAAAAAAGCAAGAAAGAAAATAATAACCCACATGCAAGCTGAACCCATCTGGAGAAGCAATATCTAAATGAAATAAATATAATTTCATCAAATAAAAAAAAGAAATGAAATGAATAAGCTAAACCAAAAACAAAATCTCCATCTTTGTTAAAACAAACCACCAAGACTTTCTCAAAAAAAGAAAAAAAAAAAAAGAAAAGAAAACCAGCAAGCAAGAAAGTAATAATTTACATGCAAGATGAACCCATGTACAGAAGCTACATCTAAATGAGATAAATATACTTCCATCAAATTAAAAAAAAAAAAAAAAAAATTAATGAGCTAAACCAAAACAAAATCTTCAACTTTCTTTCTCGCCAACCTTCTTCTTTTCCTTGTTTCTTCTCTTTCTCTCTCTTATGATGGAAGCAGTTGACTCATGGGTCATGGCTGACCCCCTTTTTCTTTCTTTGTTCTTATCTATAGTTGGGTGTCAAACACCTCAAGTAAAGAGATAAGACAAGAAAGGTGGAGCGAAAATGACAAAACTATCCACGCTTTTTAACTCTTCTAATTTAAAGTTTTAAAGGATAAAAACGTCAAAATACCTGTACATGTTTGGCAGCCAGCACTATAAACATGACAAAAAAAAGACTAAAAATGGCCCTTTTTTATTTAGCTCACAAATGAAGGTAGGGGCAATTAAGTAATTTCAATCAAATGTTGATGTTTTTAGAGTTCCAAAGAATACGCTAAGCTTCAATCTTCATTTTGCTGGGTTTGCCGTTTTAACACTAGAGAAGTTGTTTTGTCAAACAATCACCTCAACTCTCATTTTTTTAGTAAGAGTATAGATATAGATATCTTATATTCAGATTAAAAAAATTTATATCACATTTATCTAATTGACACTTTGGATTGTGGTCTCAACAGCAATAATTTAGAAAATAATTTAGGTGGCCCAATCATATAGTAAACGTTTCACTCGAATTGAAAACTACTAGTGGTTCTAGTACAATCCAAAAGCAGAGTAGCAGACACCTCGTTTTCAAGATAAAAAAGTCTTTGAATTCATGTAAGCATTTGTAATTTTGTATTGTCGATTTGTACATACAAAGGTTGTAACATCCATGAGACCATGAGCCACCGACACAAACATCAAATCCCGTCGGCATTTTGATCAAAGACAAAACTCGAGAAAAAAGTTACACTTACTCTGCCTTATCTTTAATTAAAATCAACTATAGGACTTCATTGATTATTGATCAATGAAGGATAAAATTAAATCTTAAGAAGAAAAATAACATGATTTGTATTATATTAGTCAATACATTCACATAACTAAATTAAATTAAAAAATTTATATTACATTGATCGATATAATAACCATATAAATGAATTTAACTAATAATTTAACACAACATATAATTAATTGTAGCCTTAATCAAATTATTAAAATAAATTTTGAAATGCACACGAATTATACCATTTTATCTATTTTTTTTTATAGATAAAAAAGAATTTTGATATATGAAGTCGTTCAATGATAATTGCATTTTTTTTTTTTTAATGATGAACATGATAATTGTTTTTTATCATTAGATTATGACACTAATTAATTTTTTATGTAAGCAAGATTTGAATTTCATATCTATTTTTTTTAGAGAGAAAGTTTTAATCTATGACATCTGCTCATAAGTCCTAATAATTGTTTTTCATCATTAGACTAAAATATCAATTAATTTTTGATGTAGGAGAAAAAAGTCAGATTTTTTATTTGAAAATAAATGATTTTATCAGTTGAACTAATTGAAAATTTAAAACCTTATATCTATTATTCGATGATAAAATACTCTGTTGATTTTTTTTTAGCAAAAAAACACTTTGTCGATTGAGTTAATTAAAATTCATAATTTCATATTCTCTTATGTAATAATAAAATTTACTAATTAAATTAATTGGTGATCCACGTTGTGCTAGGGAAGAGAATTCCTAAATAATTTACACTTTTTTTTTTTATGAAAAATAATTTACACTTGGGGCATAAAACACGGTCCAATTACAGAGGAGCCAGAATATCTTAGTGGCAAGTGGGACTGACGAGCTGTCTTTTGAAGTAATAGTCCCAGGCGAGTGCCCTCTCTTTATAAGGAGCATTCCTCATTTTCTGCGATGAAAGAACCGTCTAGAACTAAAAGTGCCATTCACTGAATGTAAAATCCCAATATTCTTTCTTAAATGCTTCACCTTTTTAAGGAACCCCTAGAGAATTGTGCCATATTAACATGCACATGCACATTGACAAAGAAAATATAAATAAATTGTGGGCTTCATTTTTATTGTGATAATCATAATAATAATAATAACATACAATTATACATATAAAAAAAAATAAATCAAGTAGCTAAAAATTGTCCACTTTCTTGTACATAAAGTAATAACTAATAACACCATGGTTGCTTCTTGCTTGAGCTTGACCAATGGTATTATTTTGTACCACTTGAAATCTATGGTTGTGGAAAAAACCTGTCTAGTAAAAACTAAACAGAATAAAAAATAAATAAAATACTAAATGAGAAAAAAATTGGAATCGGCTTGTGTCCAGTGTTTTTTTGCACTTAACTTGTTACGATGTGAACATGTGTCTGAATCTGAACGTGTGTACAAAATAATACTGGACACAAGCTTTACCCAAAAATAACTAGCTTTTCTTGCCCTCTTCGCCGCCTTCTTCCAAGTAGGCCTTCTTTCTTCTCTCCGCGTTAGCAAACAGACAAATGACAAAAAAACACGTGGCATAGATCCCGTGAACTATCCAATTGGTCTTGGGCGGTTGGTGCATCACCATTCTGTGAAACACCGCCATGTAATAATGCAGCCCAACGGCGAAGCCCACGAAGGTTTGGGCCAGGCCCAGAAACTTTGAGCCCAGCCCACATTCAGTTGAGAAGACAAGAATCAGGTACATCAAAAGCAGCAGCAAGTATAACACGTATCCAAGTGTCTGTAGCAACTGTAAACAAACGTAGGTGGACATCGAAGTAGCGTAGAAAAACCTGAGTGGCTCGAGCCCCGTGACCAGCGAGGAGAGGCAAAGAATTGAGAAGTAGATGGAGAGGTATATTTGGATGAAAATCAAGAGCTTTTGGAGTGAGAAATAGGCTTTGATTTTAGTGAAAATGAGAGAGACTAGAAGCAATGGGATTAACATGAAAGCACAAGAAACTACGGTGGCAATGGTGGATGCATATTTGTTTCCAACAATGGGTTTGAACCCTTTTGTGATTTCTTTGTTGGCTTTGAAAATGTATGCTTTTGAGGTGATTGAGAATTTCTCAAGGTCTGGAATCAGAGTTCGTTGGAACTTTGTGGGCAAACCTGTTAAGTCTCTGAAATCTGAAACCAAATCATCCTCTTCGTCTAACCAGCTGGGTTGTGTTGGTTTTTTGGTCTGGTTGGGTTTTTTATTTGGTTGCTGGTTTTTGATTGGTTTTTCAGATTCAAGCTTTGTTAACTTCTTCTCTACAAGGGGTTGTGAACTTTGTGTGTCTTTCTTGGTAGTGATTTTGGTTGTTTTGTTCTTGGGTGTGCTTGATTTGCCTAGATCTGAGGTTTTCTTCATGGAAAATGAATTGGGTTTGTTAAAATTTGTGGCTTTGGATGTGGAATTGAGCTTCTTGATCTTGGAGGTGGAATTGAGCTTCTTGAATCCTAACTTGGATAAAACATTGGATGCTAGTTTGGTAGAATTGGTGGCTTTGGTGAGCTTGGTTTGGTTTTTGCTGGACAGACTAGACTTGATGAGTTTGGTTTGGTTTTTTGAGGATAAACTAGGCTTGCTAAGCTTGATCTGGTCCTTGGTGGATAGGCTGTTGGTTTTCTTTTTGGGTGGCTCATCTGTTTCTAGTTCTAACAATTTTCTTCTACCAGAAAACTGTTTGTTGGGAAGTTGAGAATCTGAGCAGGCACAAAGGAAAACAGAAGTAAAGAGTAATAGAACAAGATAAAGTAATTGTACCTTTCTGAGACTGAAGTACACTAGTGGAGCCATTTTTTGAAACTTAGGTAGATATTGCTTTGAAGGGATGATCTCTATTGAGAGGCTTTTCAAAGTGGTAACAGGCTTTGGATTGGATCTAGAGTGATAATGAGAGAGAGAGACAGAGAGACAGAGAGAGAGCGGGACAGAGAAAAGGAGCAAAAGAAGGATTTATAAGTAGCACATTTTTAAAGGAGGAAAAAGCAGAGGAATGGGTCGGTAGGAAAGGACTTAAATGCAGAAGTAGGACTGTGTTTTGGAGATGAGATGGGTCACATGGTGCAAGTAGGCAGTGTAGACTGTAGAGTTTCCAATCTACGCGGGTTTGCTGGCCCAGCTGTTGCTGCTCACTCATTGGCTCTCTCTCTCTGAGCTCTAGCCTCTAAGCAATAGTGTAATAATACTGCTTAATACTTATTAATTAAGCTATCTAGATTTTGCTTAGTGGAAATGGATATTTTAGTCTAAAATTAATTCATTAATTTGGGTTTACTGTATAGTAGGAGGACTATTAAAATTCATTTAAGACGATGGCTTAAGAGGTCAATAATTATAATCAAATTGGTTCCCCAAAAACAAAAAGGGCCATTCATTATTTTTTGTTTTGTAGAATGTGATATAGGCCCTGATTCCAATTTAAGTTTTGCTTGTCCCCTTCCTCGAATTATTAAAAGCTTCAAAAAAATTTCATACGTTAGGGAACATCAATTAATAAGGAATTTATTTAATCATTTGAAAAAAAAAAAACATAGACTTATTTGTTAAGACTAAAGGATTTAAGTGGGAGTGGGCATGCTTATTGCTTATAAACACTTTTGATGGATTTTGGGATCAAATTCTGCATTCATCCAATCAGTTGGAGCTTAGGGTGAAGGGCTATTTAGCAATTGATAAAGGAAGATGGATATACCTTTTTTTTTTTTTTTATATAAGAAATGATATGTCATAATATTTTTACAACATTTTTCTAACAAATTCTAAGTGGCAGGTTGTTATTGGTTGTTATTGTTATGGCAAAAAAATAATCTTAGTGTTAGTTTCAAATTTAGACCAATAACAGCTAACCACCTTTGATTTGTTGTAAAAATATTGTAGACGTAATTTTATATATATATATATATATATATATAAAATAAAAAAGGGTCAAATCAGTTAGGTCCATAAGCAAATGAAATTCAAACCAAATAAGAGATAGTCAAACAAATAAGGAATGTATTTGGAAAAAAGAATGGTGGAAACCAGCATTCATATTTGCAACTCACGGGTCGTTTTACATTTTAAAATGATACTGTTTGACTTTAACAACTTGGTTTGTTCGCTAGTTTTCCAACCTATGGACATAATATAATAATAAGTGCCAAATTGGTTTGGTTAGTATAGACTATAGACCAATTTGACTCAAAAGAGTATGACTCACTGAAGTATTAGCATGTATTGGATTTCCACCTAAGTAATTGCCGTCGGTTTCATAACCTATTGGCAAACATGTAATAGGTAAGAATAGATGAATAATAATCACAAAAAGTTTACAATTTTTACCATAACTTGTAATATAATAAATTATGAATGGTAAAAACGTATCTACTATTTTACCTCTTGAATTAATAGAAAAAAAGTGGACTTTTTGGGGAACTTAGCAAATTTTTTTTATATTTATTTTATAGTTGAATTAGTTGATTTGGGTGAACCGATCCATTCGATTTCTCTCATCATCAGAGGAAAAAATAATAGTAAAAGCTCTCAATTTTTCGTTGGGCCCAAGACACGTTAATTCGGTCAGGGTTCCACGTTGCACTCTTTGGAAGACTTTGTGAGGATCAACATGGAGTTCAACAATTCATTCACATCAATGATGATGATCCATGACCGACCCGAAAAACCAAAAGAAATTCACATAATTACATCATAGAGTAGTTCTGATTCTGATGGATTTTTTACAATAACATCCACCACCGTGAGTACTGTGGGGGGGCCCACTTTGTAAAATTCTAATTTCTGGGAATGTGATGTTCTTATTAGTTGTGGGGCCAAAGATTTGTGTGGCTGAAGGTTCCCATAACCCAAATGAAAGCAACTCGATCGCCAGTGCCAAGCGTCGGTAATTCGTATTTTAATGGAGACCACATGGCTTTTAAGCGAGTCTGTACCTAAAGTTTTTTGTCTTTTTTTGTCCTACGACTTTAATACATCGTCTTGTAATTTTGGACCTCGTCTGTCGGTTCAGTGCACTGGAGTTAAAAGTAGTAGAGTTAAGCTGTGTAATTTCTATCTAATAGTATAAAGCTTCCTTTATGTAATATTTGTTTATTTTCGTTGTAGAATGTTCTCACTATTTTTTATTTGTAAACGCGTGGTTTAATTTATAAAATCTTTGATTATTGAATAAGAGATTTAAGGTATAATCTTCACGTGCATAAAGAAACTGATTGGTTTATAAATCCAAGGCTGTTACACTGTAATAGTAAATTATTAGTTAAGATTGAAAGTTAAAAAAAAAAAAAAAAACCACCCTTAACCTTATTTTAATCTTATAATATTCTTTAATTGTTTAACTAGAGGTTGACACATTATTTTTTTCCTCGGTATATATGTTTCTCTTATGTTTAATATTGCAGGACTTTCACAAAGATTGGTGAGCTGAGATCTCACATGTATACCGTGAAACCAACTTTCATGCTTGTCTGTCTAACCCTGATATGTGATGACTTACTTGAAGCAAAGCAAGCATATTTTGAGCATTCTAACTTTATGCATATTATTACTCTTTCATAGGATATCATGTGAGTCTAGTTCACATTTTCGAGTCTTTGACAGAAAATTTAAAAGCAATTATAAAAAGTAAAGGAAAAAGAAGAATCTCAAAAAGAAAAAAAAAATTAGAGGATCTACAAAATGGCAAATGGCTTATCTGATTGAATGAAAGTGATAGGAAACAACTACGAACACAAACCTTTATTAAAGATAAAAAAAAAAAAGGTAGTCTGTGTTCCATTATAGGGTTGGATTTTATTTTATTTTGTGATCAAACATGGGTTGAGGTCCAGCATGGTTCCAAAATCCAAACCAAACACACAATCATGTGTGCATTCCAATTCTACGATTGCTACTGATTTTTAAAAGGAACAATCAATCACCAATCTTTTTCTTTTTTAATTGTTCATTTTTACATAGGACTTCTTTTTTTTGAGAAGATACATAGGACTTCTTAATATGCAGAAATGGACTCACCTCACATTATGGACCAATATCCCTGGCCACAATGTATTGATATTTGGTCACATTTCTTTGGTAACAACGAGTTTAATTCTTTTCTATTGCGCGTCCACTCCTAAGTCGATCTTTGCAACTGAAAGTATGAACATTTTTGCTTTGCAAGTGACCCGTCTGGAAAGCACATAAAGCAAAATAAAAAGGAGCAAAGGCCACGAAGGAAAAGATCACATTTCTTCATCTCTTTGCTTAAAAGCAAATATTCTGTATCTTTGATGAGGACATGGCCCCCTTTTCATTTGCTAAAATGGGTCATATTTATTATGTGTATGTATGGAGCAAGAGGTGAATATATATGGAAAAAGAGATGGAATCTGTTTACCAAAAAAAAAAAAAAAGATGAAATCTTTTTTACCACTAATTATCTTATGCATCGAACGTCTGAATCTTATCTCTCATCACATGTAAACCCTATAAACTTGATCATATTATATATTACTTTCTGAAAACGGTTGCTTCATTCCCTATATAATGCTATGTAAATAATTTAATTTGGCCAACTATTTTTTTTTTGTGTATTTTTTTTGGTTTTGGGGGGGGGGAGGGTGGTGGGTGTTTGGTTGTAG
This sequence comes from Quercus lobata, assembly GCF_001633185.2. Taxonomy (NCBI): domain Eukaryota; kingdom Viridiplantae; phylum Streptophyta; class Magnoliopsida; order Fagales; family Fagaceae; genus Quercus; species Quercus lobata. The sequence goes on from NC_044909.1 coordinate 49,782,151, forward strand.
CTATATTTTTTTTATTATAAATTGATAGTTGAGGAAGATGAGATTTGAACATTGGATATCAAAGTTAAAGATTTCAAGTAGTGCTAATTGAACTAGATTACAAGGGACTAACTTGAACTGTTGATGAATCTCTTTCTCCTTTTAGAAAGATTGTAACTAAATTGATGAATCTCTTTCTCCTTTTAGAAAGATTATGACGCCACTCTTCACCCCCTCGCATATTTCCTATATTTACTACTAGATCAACTAATTTTGGCCACAGCTTTAAAAATTACAAGGTGCAGTTTCCATATATTGACGAACCAAACAATCCCCTACAATAAGAAATATGACAGTGGTCTAAATTATTTTGAAACACACCATAGTCTTAATTTCTTAGAGGAATTTATTATTATTATTATTATTATTTAAAATGCCAGAGGCACAATTAGCACATATTTTAAGCAGAATATAATGAGCATCCAGAGCAGCACCGACCAGACTCACTCCAGACTCCAAAGCATCAATGATAAATGAAGAAAGTTCCTGCCACTTGTGAGACTAATATTAAATTGCTATCTCATCTCAAATAGAAAAAATGTTAATGATGGATGCTGATTTGCTCCTACTATTCAAATCCTCTGGATTCTTTTAAATACTGTTTTCCATGGAAGTTTGATCCTAGGACCTTTTCAGTCTATGCTAAAATAAAATGATTTCAAGGAAAAAAAAAAGAAAATAAAAAAGACAGAAAAAGAGGATTGGGGTGAGAGAGGCTCGAACTCTCGACCTCAGGATAACTCAGAAGCTATGAGACCTACGCGCTAGCCAACTGCGCCACCACCCCGATGTTTACGTTGTTGCTGAAGCATTTATTTAATTATTATATACAGCTCCATATGACTGGCATTTCATTACAGCAAACATGGGGCCAATTGATGACGTAGACTTGTAGATTTACTGCTAGGAATTAAGGAGTTTTGGGTAGCTGAATTCGAGGACAGCCAGACCTCCTAGAACAGAGAAAGAAGGAATTGAGAGATAGAGAGAACAGAGAGGGAAATATTGGTAAAGAAAACAACAATCTTTTCATATCCTTTGTACAACCACTCTCCCAGTTTAATCCCCTGAATACTACATGGCACATCAGTAACTAACTTCCTAACTGCCTTCTCAAGCCAGCTGTACAACTACCTTGCTTGCTAGCCAATCCAATACCACTCATCCTAACTAACTTTGAGACAATACAATGCTAATGTAGATACACTTCCAATACTAGTATATATAGACTATAGTATAGGTATACAATGCCAGCTAGGCAATTACAACACCATCTATGACATAGCTACATTATACACTCCTAGCAGCATTGACACAGCACACCTCATTAGGAACACACGCACACCTCATCAGGACCACACACACCCACCATCAGCACCATACCCATGCAGCACCACACGCACCCATCATCAGCACCATGCAGCACCATACGCACACCACACACTCTAACATTTACCAACGACCTAACAAACATAATATTTATTTTTTCCTAAGTGTAAGCTTCTTTGTGAAGCATTAAAACAAGAAGTCAACAACTATGTTCCATGCGAACAACAACTAATATGATATATAAGCATGTCAAAATATAGTATTGGTTTGTGAAGTTATGTCAGGATATAAGGCTAAGGAGATGAACAATACAATTGGAACTTGTGAGGATAAGTAGGCCGAGTAAATGAGTTGGGTCGTGGGTTGTGGGTCGTGGGCCATGCCCGAGGACACATAGAAACTCGAGGATGGTCTTAAGGTCTATTAAGTTTTGGGATCAATGAGCTAAGGACAAGGAAAGATAATAACGAACTAATGGTAGGTCCTGAGGAGCCGAGCTTCCTTGGGAAAGCATTGGAGAAGGTTGGAACCTAGCCACCTCAGGAATGCTATACATAAGGTAATCACTCCTTTGAGAAAAAGCTTCAAAGAAGGGAGCTAGCAATAAAGGAAGAAATATCTGGAAAGAAGGCTGCTATCACTACATTAAATGCTCTAATCGCATTTATGTGGAAATGACACATAAACAGTGATATCTTAGTTTACAACTATTCATAAAGCTTCCAAGAGGTTTTGGATGGGACAAACATCAAAGAGATCATCTATAAGGTCAACAAGTGGAAGGTTGGGATGAAGGATGGAAGGATTATATAAGGGAAAGGCTCCCATAAAAAACGGGCATGTAATCTGAGAAGGAAAAAAGAAAAGAAAGAACACCTTGTACTTAGATAAACTTGAGTGAATATAAGAGCACTTCATCCTCGAACTTGACCGAGGAGTGTTATTCTTTTCAAATTGTGTTTTCTTATCTTCCTGGCATGAATCTAACATATTGTGGCTCACACTTGATTTGTTAAGTCTTTCACCTGTAAAATTCACTCTCTAACAAATATATTATTTTGGACTTGTTGGGCCATTATCCATTTTAGTAGGTTAAGGGTCTAATCCTAGTCCTTACAAAATCAATTCGTGGTGGAATTGATTTATTTATTTATTTTTTTAAAGAGAAATTGATTTGGAATTCAGTTAAGTTCACTGTGATGAAATGGATTAATATTCAAGTTCGAAATTCAATTCTCAAATGCAATGAATTTAATTGGATTTACAATTCAGTTCTTTTATTTCGAATATACTAATTTGAAATGGAATGTCTTTGACGTTTGTGAACAACATAGGGAAATTCTTAGGATTTGATTAAAAGGGTCTTCAGAAAATTGAAAAAGAACAGATTAATAAGAGCTTATTTGATGTGCTGGTGTTCTTTGTTGGGAATATAAATGCATTCTAATTTTATTTAAATAAAAAGAAGAAGAAGACGAATTCTATTTCAATTTAATTTACAAATTAAGATTAGTTTGGATTCCGAACACATGAAGGCTAAGGCCTAAGGTGAATCTAAAGCTGTAAATTATACGTGTATGCCAAAGTAGAAATGAACAAGTTGAATTTACAACTGAAAAAATCTTTGAAAATAAACACATTTTGAGTTTGGTGCACTAGTAATTGATAGAGCTTTTTCAGTAGATGATAGAGTAAGTAGTCAGTAATCACTAGTTAATTTTGTGTTTGGCCATTTGACCGCATAAAGATGGCGATATCATTTTACTTAGGCAAATGTTAACAAGCACCGGGTGGTGTTTGTTAAGGTTAAAATAATGTGAGCCCCATTTAATAAAGAATTGAATAAATGGGAGAAATTGTATACAACTGATCCTAAAGCCTATAAAGTTGACAAAATACTGACATAAAGCTAAATAATTGACAAAAATTCTGACATAAAGCCATACCAGAGCTAAACCCCACATCTTATATCACAGTTGACTAAAATCCCTGTCAAACCTTGCAATTTCAATGTATTCATGAATATGAATAAAAATAATTTCCATGTTATTACTTCTAATAACATGGATAATTATTATAATACCTGTTAATCAAAAGATTGAGATCATAAAAGATTTAACAAGTGTTTTCTAACAAGAATTAACCTTTTTAATTTTTTCTCATATCACGGAATAAACCAACCAGTTGATTTCTGAAACAAGACTATAATTCTGAGTGACTTGGAATGCAAACTGTTGGTTAAGAACTTGAAGGGATCTCATAAGGTGCTAACCGTTCTGGACAAAGTGTATTGATGAAGCATTTTCATCATTTTGAGTTGATTATGAACTAGACAGGACCTCATAATTTAGCTTCTGCTTGGCAGGTTCATTATTGTCCTGGATTTAAGAACATTTGCTGATGGGAAAGCAATGACTTCTCATCGTTGTCATCCAAATCAAGATTCTCCTCCTCTCCAAATTTAATGCTGACTTCACTTCTTTCCTTGTCATTCGACTCTTTTGTTTCTGAAACATGAACTTCAGCGAACTCTTCTCTTGAAGGAGAATTATCATCCTCTAGTTGTTGCATTTCTGATTCTATTAATTCCTGCATTCTTGCCCGCTCCCTGTCTCTTGGATATGTGCAATAGAGGAAGGAGTAGATGGAGCAACAAATTGCCATTGGAAGGCCAATTGCTGTATAGAGTGCCTTGGCCAATGATGCAGCATTCTCTCTATCAGTTTCTATCTCTACAGCGTCTGATGATCCCTTTGGAACAGGTTTATAACTGTAAACGTGCTGAGCCAAAATTCCAACTACAGGGGGAGCAAATGACGATAGTATGGACTCAAAAGATCGATCCAATGCATAGATGCTCGTGCGTGACTTCTCAGGGACTATCTCTGCAAATATGGGACTGTGTACATTGTTTATATATCAAAGAATACTAGAAATCTAGAGGTATGCATATTTAATTTCATCAGCTCATATTAAAACTTCAATAGTCTTGGCCTGTCACTCTAATATGACATTGTGGACTTTGACATAGTAGCAGCACATATGTGGAGGAATGAATCTCTATCTCTATCAGGTCTTTCCTAGAGAGTTCAAAGTTCTTCCAGGATGACTCCAACCATAACTTGGGGACTTCTTGGCCATGCAAAGAAGTGCAGTCAAGAGTAAGTTTTAGCTTGACACATCATGCCTACAATTTTTTCATGTATACAAGAGTGGCTGTTTTGGTATAAAAAAAAAAAAAAAAAAATGTCTGTATAGGAAAAAGAAGTAGAGCAATAGAGTTGAGGATTGGATTGGTTGCTATATTTCATGACTAACATGAACTCCCTTCCCACCCCCCACCCCCCACTCTTCACAAAATGAGTACAATACAATGAAAATATAGATGCATATATGAATAAATTAGCAAATAAGTCCATTTTTTTGCACATTGCGCAGATCTTGAACCTCTCCATGACTTGTTTTTAAGAAATAAAAATCTGTGATAATAACTCAACTGCAACTGCCTTTTCTACTTCATGTACTGCTAAACTCACTGGTTTGATTATACTACTACCACCAAAAGACTAACACTGATGCAGTGCACTGCCCTAAATATTTTGAGATCTAACATGCTACCTAGTACGGCTAGGAATCCAGAAGTGGAAGCACCATTCAGGTTTTCCTAAAGTCACCTCCTTAAGTTAGCATGCTTCTGCATATCATTCTTTGACCCCTCGTGTACATTACACTTTCCTACAACAATTTTCAGTATTAGACAATACTAACTCTTCACCATCAAATATTCTCCATTAAAACACAGGAAAATGTATAATGGGATTTTTAAAAATTGATATCACCAAGTGGATTGACTGCAATGTTTGTTTCAACATCAGGGCCTTCCTAACCTAAATGTTGGAAACATTCCTATTTCCCATGACCATATGAGCAAGACTGATTACATCACACTCTTAACAACAAGGGTCACTCTAAATTAACCTGTAGTGCTGAGGCTGCACTACAGCAGCCACCTGCACTAACAAGTCCAACCAAGCAACCTCATCCATTCTCAACTCAATTGTACCAACCATCCATCTTAATGGACATTTAGACCCATAGTATTTATGTTAGCTTAAAAAACTTTCTAGGGTGTTTAATTAAATTGTGGATGCACACAATGCATGTGTCATGTGCACTACAGTGCTTGTGATAACTGATGAAGCAACGGTTTTCTTGCTTTTCCATTTCTTCCCCACCCAACCCTAAAACAGAAAAGCCAAATACCCTGTTAGTTCTCAAACATATGGACAGAGGATTTAATGGATCAAGAATACGTACTTGTTAGTTGCTGGAGCATTCCAGGATATGCTCAATCCCATTACAAACAAAACCAGCCCATGCATGAATCCTGTGGATGGATCATCAGGCAATACCAGCAGTAAAATCGCAGCTAAAGGAATGGCAGAACCTGAGCTTATCTGCGAAAGGAGTATTCTCCCAGAATTGGGTAAGCGTTTTGCAAGCGAATCCCCCATTTTCCCTCCAAACAGACCCCCAAGTGAAGCAGCAATTATAAAGAGCGTCCAAAGTAATGCTGTTGTTTTATGGGAGAACCCAATAAGTTCTAACCACATAGTGGTGAATGACAATGCTGACCAGGGGAATGATCCAGAGACACCCTGTGCCACAATTATCTGGAAAGATGGGATTCTCATAACAGACTTTGCTTCTTTAATTACGTCTTTAACTTCCAACCAAAAGGGTTTACGGTGAATTCCACCTTTAGCTCTATCAGTCTCAGAAAAGTTTGGATCATTTGCAAATAGGTAGACCAAAGTTCCTACTATGACACTTACTAGTCCAACCAAAACGAAGGCAATTCTCCAACCAGGGATGCCCATGAATGATGTTGAGGCTATTAATACAGAAGATAGCCCACCAATTATAGAACCAAGGTTTCCTGTTAGTTGTAGCCATCCAAAAGCCATACCACGGTTGCTATCATCAGTTGAGTCAGCTACGAGGGACTGAATGGCGGGTGTCACTATTGCAAGTCCAATCCCGTTTAAACCTCTTGAAACTGCCACCTGTTTTATTAAACCAGGTAACTAAATGTTCATATTTATCATGCAAGTAAAAGGAAACTGAGGTTCTAGTGTCAGCATATTCTTTTTGGGAACAGAATTAACAGAAAATGCATCAAACAGAATAAACAGGAAGACTTTCATTTCCTCCACCAAGGTTTAGTTTGGAGCTCATTCATTAAAGAATCAAATTCCTTGACTGTGTGTGTATATATATATATATATATAACCTATATGTCATAGTTTTTCTTTTGTCTTGTCCTAAATTCTAACTGTTCATTATGCAATATGGTTTAGCTCTTACGTCATGTACATATTTTTTCTTTCACACACCATTTAATTCAAAACTATAACCAACTACAAGGCTTTTTCTGAAAATATTGAAAAGCACTTGGAATGACTATTATTTCATTCATAGTTAAATGCATATTTATTTCATGACAGCGATGTCTAATACAGATCAGATATTGTTATGGCCAGACCTAATTCATATGAGGAGAATCTCATTGCTGTGGCAATACTAACTTTTAGCCCTGGAAAGGACAATAGCCTTTTCTGAACATGTAACGCTATATTTAAGGACTCATCGTAAACGTCTTTGCATTCTTGTTACCATTTGGGAGATTTTGGCGGACACAAATAACTTTACACCAAGGCTTTTGCACCCAAATGCTAAGAAAACAACACCAAATTATCTCGTTCTTTGTTAAGTTTTTTGGTAGTCATTATTAGCTACTATACAAGCTATATTATCAATCTTTCATCCATCAAAATGTTAATCTTTAAAGTCATTGTGAAATAACATTTTAGCAGCAGTCATGAATTAAACCTCTTACCTACTTTAAAGTTTAAACTAAATCCTTCAAAAGTTTGATGAAAGGGTCAAAGGGAAACACAGAAAAGTGACCAGAAATCACATTGACTGGTAAATAGTAAATACATAGAGCATGTATAGAAGTACAATGAAAAATATCAATACACCCATACTAGAATTCATAGCACCAAAAGATTTCTTTCATTCTTTCCTTTTGGCTGAGCTGAAATCATAAGAATTACATGTTTTGAGTAACAACCCATTTTCATATTGCCCATTCTAGAAAATTCTACACTAGAAATAAAAAAATAAAGACCCTATTTCCCAAAGCAAAATGAAAACACTAAATACCCCATACAACAACAACCAATACCAAGCCTTAGCCCCCAAAAGCTTGGGGTCGGCTATGGATCTTCAATAGACTCATTAGGATCGGCCAATGTATTCTTTTCTTCCATTCTATTCTATTCAAAGCTATAATATCTGTCACCCTCTTAATTAATATGTATTATTTTACTACTTCTAAAAATGTTAATCTTTATTTCTTTACCTCAACTTGAATCAACTCACTCTTTTAACATGTGTTACTACTGACTAAATAGATCTGTACATAATAACACGAACACAACACAAAATTTATAACCTTAAACATACACAAATGTCACCCATTTCTAACCATATCATCCAATTTTAACCAAGGGAGAGAGAGAGAGAGATGGACCTGGAAGAAGGTGGAGGAGATGGCAACGAGAAAGGTGGCGGCGGCCCAGAGAAAAGCGCCGAGAGCAATGACATGGGCACGGTTGTGACGCACAGCCAAGTAAGCGGCAAGTGGATAACAAGAAGACTGAACTATGGATCGGAACAGAGTGAGTGAGCCTAACCCAGTTGGGTCTGTGTGTAAAGCTTCACCAACCTCCTTGTACACCCCTGGCAACAATGACTCGTCTGCCCTCTCCATTATACCAGCCAGATTCACCAGCACCAAAGTCAATGTCTCTGTTTTCATTTTTTTTTGCTTCTCTTCCTCTGTTTCAAAACAGAGAGTCTCTGTTTCTGTCTGAGAATGAGAAACAGAGGACACCAATCAGAAATTCATAAAATGTGGATTGTCTCTGCTTTTGGACAGAGAACTCAGAAAGAAGTTGGGGGGGGTTGACTGACTTGGACATACACAAAATTGTCAATAGCTTTAGAGAGATGGGAACTGAGAAAAGGACTTGAGTTTACCATGGTATGCTGTGGGGTCTACATCTAGCTAAAAGTTTGGAGAAATTCCACGTGTAGGGCTGGGATGCATGGGATTTAGTGGAGGGGTTGTAGGAGATAAATTAGGGACAGGATTATGTGGCTTAATTGTTTTGTCTTTATTAAGACGAAGATTTTGCGGGCCTGGTCAACATGTGTTTTAATATATATATATATATATATATATTTTTTTTTTTTTAAGAAACAAACACAGTGGAAATGAGTTAACAGTATTATTGTTTTATTTTTATGTAAAATATATAATAAAAAAAACTTTAAAAAATTAAAAGCTTTTTAATAAAAAATTTTAAAAAATATTTTCTAAACTAATACTTCAAAAATTAAGATCCGATCCTTTTTTTTTTTTGGTTAGAGAAGTGGCTGCAAGAAGTCAGGCATGCGCTCCATTGTCAAAACTGGCTATTTTACAGTTTTACTCTCTCTTTTTTCCTTCTTTTTCTGCCTTGAAAGGAATATTTCCTTTTAAAGAGTAGGAGGAAAGAATTTTTAATTCCATTGATCCTGTAAAAATTGATTCCACGTTATTTGTACCAGAGTACCTCTCTATGGTGTATGAACTATCCATGTTTATGTTAACATTCACTAGGACTTTTTTTTTCTTTATTCTTTTTTTTCATTAAAGGAATATACAGTTTCTTTAAGATATCATTTTTTTTTTCAAGATGTATTTATTTTATACGATAAATAAAATAAAATCATGAAAATAAAATCATCCAAATCCAGAAAACAATTAGTTGGTACATTTATACAGAAATAGAAATAAGTTTTAATAGGAATAAAGAAACATGTAAAGAAATAACAATTACTATTGATTTGTTTAGCGATACCATATGAATAGAATAGAATAGTTTAGCACTTAACAATAATAGGATGTTATCTTTGTTTTAATAAAAGTTACAAGTTTCTTATAAAAAATAAAAAACAATAATAGTGGTAAATTATTACTACTCAGATCAAGATGCCTCTTTAGTAGATAGGGTTTAAAAAATTTATCATATTTAAATTAATAGAACAATTAGTAGAGTATGTTAAATTTGCAGAGCAGAGCACATATGATAATAGTAGTAAATTTTTGTGCCTTTGGATTAGCCTTTTCCTACAATTGATTTATTTCTTTTCTAAAAATTAATAAAAATGTAAATATCCCTAAAAAAAATAACCTTTAAAAAGTTGTACATAAATAATTAAACTAAAAAATTAATCAAAACTCACGCTACTACCTAGATCAAGTATGTAATAAACAACATTTTGCTTTGGCGTATCAACTATCAAGTTATGATAAGCATCTTTACCTGTCATGAGGCAACGTTAGATTAATGGTGATTTTGTCAAATTCTAGTTAGCAGCATATTGTAATTATATCTCCAAAAAAAAAAAGTTGCAAAAGATTCAATTAATGGCATTTTTGTGAAAAAGAAACATTCAAGAACTTCAAATTAATGGCGGTTCTTTGCAACCATCCTAGCCATTTTTAACAATGGTTGAGGACGATCATCTACTACATCAATGGTCCAAACCATGGAAGTTGTTAATCACGCTCGGAACACACTGCCTTTATTCATGCAACAAACTTGGTAACCTGTCTTCTTCAGCTCTTTGAAGACAAAGGTAGTAGCCTATAGAAGAGATTCTTTTCAAGCAAGGTGATGCCGCCCTGGCCTTTAGACAGGCGATGGTTAGGAAAAGCCTGATTGTATTTGTTTATGAACAACTCGAGCTCGACTAAAGAAAAGACTTGATTATATTCGTTTGTTTAGTAAATAACTCAAATTCAAACCCAAGTTTAAGCTAAACTATTAAATGAGCCAAGTTCAAACATAATAATATGTTTGTAAAAAAAAGTTGTAAACATGAGGCTCGATTTAAATGTATATAATATTATATATTTATTTGTATACTTGTTTAAGAACATTCTTGTATAGACTTGATATTAGATTGTGTTAGTTTGTAGATAGACTCCTATAATATCAAATTATTATTGATAATATAAACAATCAATTCGTAGTAAAAACTATATATAAGTTTTAACCAAACAAGGTTGTTGAATCCAATTTTTATAAATTCATAAAATGAAAATAATTCTATATAAGTAACTCAAATAATATAATTTCAAGTGTAATTTAGTTACTAATTATTAATATAGATTTTCGAATGAGCAAAAAAATTTATAGTTATGATTGTACTATATAAGGGAAAAAAAATAAGTTAATCAAGTAGATTGTGAACAAGCTCGAACTTATTTAAAAAGAAAATGAGCAAAACTTGAACATATAATTTTATATTTTATTTGATGATGAGCTCTAACTGGACTTGTGTTTGAAATAAAATTAAACAAACAAGTTTAAATTTTTAATATTTGATCGGCTGAACTTATTTACAACCCTATATGGGACGCTTGTGTGCACTTTACTTGTGATTACTATTGTTATTAAATGGAGGGTTACCACATGTAGTGTAATCGTGTAGGGTTGGGATGTATGAGATTCAAGTGAATACATCTAGTACTATACACTTTCATACACATATTTTGGGCCAAAATGGGCATTTGCCCCTTTCAACCAAAACAAGTAGCAAAATGCTCTTGTTCTGAAACTATCTAGCAAAATGCCCCTATTTTGAAACTTGATTTTTAAAAAATTGAGTTTCAATGAAAAACTCGATTTAATGAAAATCGAGTTACTTGCAAAATGTTACATGGAACTCGAGTTCCATGTAAATTTTTTTTTTTTTTTAAAGTTTTTTGCCTATAACTCGATTTTCTAAAAATCGAGTTTAAAATAAATGTATTTTGCTACTTGTTTTGGGTGAAAGGGATATATGTCCACTTTGACCCATATTTTGCTAGAACTATTTTATGTGACAGCTAGTGATTAACTATATGTCACTATAATATGAATTCATTATTTTTTCTCTACCACTCATAATCTACCCACGTAAAACAGTTGTGACAATGTGTATATGAAAAATGTGGAACTAGACTTATTGGATTCAAGTGGAGGAATGTAGGAGAAGAGAAAGATATAAATTAGGGACAGCAAGATTTACATTTAAGTGGCTAAATTCTTTTGTCTTTATTAATCGTTGAAATTATTGCTTTTTTGGGAAGGAAAGTGAAAAGGAGATGCGATGCCGTTTTTGTCCTGTGTAAGAGCATTCACATCAGCTCGTTTAAAAGATTCCATCTATTTTACACAAAAAACCTACTTTTTCTATTTTACACTATCACTTTTACAAAACACTCACATCAGTTCATCTATTCTATCACTCCTCTTATTTAAATAATCAATTTACTTAATTATTTTATTATTTCTCTCACCTCACCCGTTTTAATACGCGCTCTCTCTCCTCTCCCTCATATTTTCTGATTTCTCTCTCTCTCTTCTATCTCTCCATACCTGGTCTCTCCCTCTCCCTCATATGTTCTGATATCTCTCTCTCTCTCTTCTATCTCTCCATACCCGGTCTCTCCCTTCGGTCTATCTCTCTGTCTCATCTCTCTCCCTCTCGATCACAAACCAATCCACATCATCACAACTCCGATCACCGATCCACAGCTTTGATCACAGCTCCGATCACAAGCATCGATCCACAGCTCCGATCACCACACAGCTTTGATCACAGCTCCGATCACAAGCATCGATCCACAGCTCCGATCACCGATCCACAGCACCGATCACCGATCCACAGCTCCGATCACAAGCATCGATCCACAGCAGCACCGATCCATAGCTCCGAGCTCCGATCAAGACCCATACCCACGAGCTTCGACCAAGCGAGACCCACAAGCTCCGACCAAGCGAGACCCACGAGCTCCAATCGTTCTGATAAGCACCGATCTGTCTCTTTTTTGTTTTTCCGTTTAGGTTTGTTTGTTTTTCCGTTTGGGTTTTTTTTTTTTTTAGCAAGTATATATCTGTGTTGGTTTAAGCACCGATCTGTCTCTTTTTTTTTTTTTTTTTCGATTGGGCTTGTTTGTTTTTCCGTTGAGGTCGTTGTGCATGGAGAAGAGAGAGAAAAATTGGTGCGAACGGAAATTAATAAAAAACTAAATACACATGCTACAGTGCCCGTGTAAATTTACACGGGTACTGTATCTCGTTGAAAATTTTAGACGATTATGCATGATTTTAACTGGACTGATGTAGTGTGTTTTCTGCTTCAAAATGTGTAAAAACGGTCAAAATGTGTATTTTACACATTTATACACAATTATGCAAGAGCTGATGTGAATGCTCTAAGTGAGGCCAGAGGTGGCGGCAACAAGTGTGCGAAATGATCCAGCGGGCCTCCAAGCATCCAGATGTGTTAAGGGATTTTATTTTATTATTTTACTATTTTTTCCCTTTTCTTCTTCTAAGTGGAAGGATTTTTTTTTTTTTTTTTTTTGAGAAGAAAGGAATATTTCCTTTTAAAGATTAGGAACAAAGAATTCTTTTGATCCCGTATTTCCCTTAAAAAGGAGCAAAAGCATTACATGATTATTTCTTGAACTACAAGATTACTGGTGATTTATCTCAGGTTTAATTAAAATATTTAAATTAATGAGTATATTTTAAATAGATATGACATGGTTTGAACTTTATGGATGATCTTTATTATAAACTAAAGATACAAAGTGATTTATTTTTGAAGTAAACAAGACTTGAATCCGATTTCATTATTCAACGAGTTGAGTTAAGTGGTACCTAATTAGTCAATTAGGTTTATCTTTAATTGTATTATACATATTTACATTCACTTTTTTCAAATTAATTATCTTTTAAAGTTTTTTTTATTAGGGGTAGGATGAAAAATTAGCCATGTGATTCAAGCTTCAATTCTCTCTCTAAAATTCCCATCTTCTATAGATTTTTTTTTTTTTTTTTGGAGAAGACCCCATCTTCTATAGATTTATTGAATTTGATCGATATCGGATTTCTAAATCATCTATTTAAGTTTTAGTTTTTGTAAAAAAAAATATTAAAAAAAAAAGTTTGACTCCTAGTGGACTCAGCTTAAAGATATGTTCTAATTTAAAATTTTTTGGAGCATTTGATTTAATGTATATAAAAAATGCTAAAGTGATTCTATAACAACTCTTTCTATATCAACTTCTTTAGAGCATTCCGCCACCAAAAAAAAAAACAAAAAACACTTCTATAGAATAGAGCAATGCTCCTAATTGACATGGAAATTTGATATACTTGTTCACGTTTGCTAGTATAATTCTAAAGTTAGACTTAAAATCATTCACGATTGATTATTTCATTATTTAATTAGTCAAATTTATATAGTCTGGACATATTTCAATACTTATTACATATCAATTATTTGTGCCTTGGTGCTATATGAAAGGTGTAGCTCTAGGATCAGTTCTAATGTGGGTTTAATTGTTACTGCCACTTACCCATAGTAGTTACTTTTCATGATATTCATATCTTTAAATGAAAACAACAGTTTAATCTCAAATCATAAGTTACTAGCTTTTAAAAAATAAATAAATTTAAGCATCGTTTTTTTTTTTTTTTTTTTTTTTTATGAGGGGGTGGGGGGTTGGGGTGGGGAGATGAATTTAAGCATCACTTCAATACAAACTTGTGATAATCCCTCACCTTATACTTTAAGACAGTTTCACTAAACCATAGTCTTTAGAAAATCAATTTTATTTCTCATAAAAGTCTTTTTAAGGATATTAGAATGGTATTGGATGATTTTAACTTTTGAATGAGTAATTAGTCAAAGTTTTTTTCAAGAATATAATCAGTCGTAGTTAGATGTGCGAAATCCCTCCATCTCACACACCCGATAACTATTGGGAGGACTCTAGAGGTGATGCCTCAGATTAATGTGTTTACCTACTTACATGGATACCCCAATCTGCCATCTTCATCACATTATGATGTTTGCATATAAAATGAGCTTTAGCCTAAACTATTGTTCATAAATTTTTTGGTACGGTTACTTTTTAAATCTATATTAATGTGGGGAAACTGGCATTAAACTTTGGTGTGAGTTACTTGTTGAAGCAATTTCAAACTTTCATTACGATCTTAGACACCAAAATTTACCCCAAATTTGCAGTTCAACATCTTCATAAAACTTATTGACTTTCCATGCAATTTATTTCAACTGCATCAAGATTGTGATAGAGTTGTAGATTATTAAATCACTCCCAAGCACCCTCCCCTTATAAGGAGAAGGTATCTCATACATCCAATATATGTATCATTCCTCTCACAATGTGTAAGTCCTACATATATCTAATACATAAGATAATTACTATCTCAGAGGAGAGTCCAAGTTTGAATATGCAGGGTGCTTATCCCCTACTTACTGTAGAAAAAAAAAGGACAAAATATTAAATTAGTAGGTACTAGGTAACAATGAGATTTGAGTATACAAAAAGAATCCAAAAAATAAGGCAATTTAACAAGCGATCATGCTGGTAGAAACCTACTCATTAAATCTTCCAAACAAATTATGAGCTTGCGCAACTAAAAATGGCAAGATATCCAAAAATCGATTTGGTGATCACTTAAAAAGCAGATATCAACCTTGGGCTGAGCATGTAAATGAATCTTTTCTATCGTTTGAGTTGGTTCAGAGTAAGAGGTTTTAGGTACTCCAAATTCTACTTGGCAGGTTCACTATTCTTCTGTGGAGTGTGTTTGAATGTTAGGTGTTAGCTGATGGGAAAGCAGAGATAACTTGTCATCTGTATCATTCAAACCAAGGCTCTCGTCACCTTCATAATCAATGTCAATTTCACTTGAAGAAGAATTATCAGCATCCAGCTGGTGCAGTTCTGATTCTATCAGTGCATTCATTCTTGCTCGTTCACGGTCTCTTGGATATGTGCAATAGAGGAATGAGTAGATGAAGCAACAAATTGCGGAAGGAATGCCAATTACTACATAGAGTGCTTTGGCAAGTGATGCAGCATTTTCTCTATCTGTTTCAATCCCTACAGAATTTGAGGATCCTTTCAGATTTGGTTTATAACCATAAACTTGCTGAGCCAAGATCCCAACTACGGTGGGAGAAAATGATGCTAGCATGGACTCAAATGATTCATCCAAAGCGTAGATGCTTGTACGAGACTTCTCAGGAACTATCTCTGCAAATATTGGACTGTACACCATTTAAATATCAAAGAAAGAGTTGAGGTATGTTAATTGCAACATCATTAGTTAAAGTTGAAATAGCATAGTTGAGCATGCCTCGCTTCAAAACATGTGCAGTTGCAACTTTAATATGACGTTCTGATAATAACTTATCAACGTTTCTCAGACATGGAAAGAAGTGCATTGAAGAGTGTTTTCACTTGACTGATCATGTATTCGGGGGGGGGGGGGGGGGGTGGGGGGAGAAAGGACTGATCATGTGTATATAGTTGCTGCTTATGCAATCTTTATCTTGAAGAGGAACGCCAGGTCAAGGGAAATTGTGAAAACAAAGCTAAAAAAGCAGAACAGCCATGTTGAATTGTTGATAATTGAATTTGGCTGCTCTCTTAAAGCTATTTATATCTCCATGACTAACATTAATACCATGTACACCAACATATGCCTAATCACTTTCTGCACACTATTGATCTTAAACCTCAACAAGATCTGATTATTATTACTAAGTTCATTATCTACACGTGGTCCTTCTGTAGCAGTCAGGAGGTGGGGATCTAGATACTAGATGCGGTCATAACATCAAATATTTTAGCATGAAGTAACCTAGCTCAAGAACTAAATCTGTGCACTTTTGCATCACCATAACATGAAAAATTTTACTATTACAGATGGACAATCACCCCGGTGTAATCAACACAATTACAATCAATTCCAAAATACTAAACAATTAGAAGGGGAGAATCAGAGAATGCGTAGAGCACATAATTGATTAAGTATACGTACTTGTTAGTTGCTGGAGCTGCCCAGGATGTGAAAAATCCAATAGTGAACAAGACCAATCCATACATGAATGCTGAAGATGGATCATCAGGCAATAGTACCAGCAAAATTCCGGTTAAAGGAATGGCCGAAGCCGTGCATATCTGTGACAGAATTGTTCTTCCAGTATTGGGCAAACGTTTTGCAAGGATATCCCCCATCCATCCACCAAACAGACCCCCAAGTGAAACACCAATTACTCGTATGGTAAAAAGGAATGCTGTTTTTTCATGTGAGAAACCAACAAGTTCCAACCACATAGGAGCAAATGACCAAGCTGCCCCAGCAAATGATCCAGAAACACCCTGAGCCACAATTACCTGGAAAGATGGGATTCTAATCACTGACTTTGCTTCCTTAATTAGGTCCTTCACATCCGACCAAAAAGGCTTTTGATTTTGAACTCCATTTCTAGCTGTACTATTGCTCTTAGAAAAATGTGGATCATTTGCAAATAGGCCAACTAATATACCAACTATGACACTTATGACTGCAATAAGATGGAAAGCTATTCTCCAACCAGGTACACCCAGAATAGAAGTTGGGGCAAAAAGTACAGCACACAGCCCACCAATGATGGATCCAAGGTTTCCTGTTAGTTGTAACCATCCAAAAGCCAAACCACGGTTGCTATCATCAGTTGAATCAGCAACTAGGGACTGGATAGCAGGTATAACTATGGCAAGTCCAATTCCATTTAAACCTCGTGACACTGCCACCTGATTAACCAAATGATCCAAATTAAATGTTAAAGACTCTTGCACCAGAGATAATGCTATAGCTTCTTCTCTTCTTCTTTTTTTTTTTTTTTTTTTTAGAGAATGTTTTTACTATTAAGTCAATATTTTTTTTTTGCAGGATTGGATTGCAATGTCTTAGGTATTCAAGGACTTTATCAATTGAGTTAACTAGGAGTCTAAAGTGATTAGCAAAAAAAAAAAAAAAAAAAACTAGAAGTCTAAAGCCACAGCTCAGTTGCAATACATAAGGAATGAAAATCCTCCCTACTTTTCATTATATGCTTCATCAACTGCAATATCTCAGGTCTTTTTTTTTTTTTTTCTTTTTTTTCATTTTAGAAAAAAGACTTAGAAAAACATAGTACTTTCCATAAAAAGAAACCTTGGTCAAACAAAAACCTTCTATAAGTGGCAAAGAAGTGGGCAAGTAAAAAAGAAAACCAACATATACTAGATTGAATTCAAAAAGAAAAGGTTACAAATCTAAACAAAATCAAGAAAAGAAGTGTGTTATACCTGGAAGAAGGTGGAGGAGATGGCAACACAGAAGGTGGCGGCGGCCCAGAGGAAAGCGCCGAGGGCAATGACATGGGCACGGTTGTGACGAAGAGCTAAGTAAGCAGCAAGTGGGTAACAAGAAGATTGCACTATCGATCGGAAGAGAGTGAGTGAGCCCAACCCAGTTGGGTCAGTGTGTAGAGCTTCCCCTACCTCCTTGTACACGCCTGGCAACAAAGCCTCATCAGCACTTTCCATAATACCAGCCAGATTCACCAGTACCAATGTCACAGTCTCTGCTTTCACTTTCATTTTCATTTACATTCTTCTTTTTTAGTCAAACTACCATCTTTTTCTCTCTCAGGTGCTTCATATAAAAGAGAGAGAGAGAGAGAGGAGACAACTGAGCTGGGGTTCTGTCTAGCTGTAGAAATATTAATTTTCTATTGGTAACTTGTTAATCAAGATGACTTTTTTTTAGTAATGGGGAAGATTAAGAACACAATGACAATAATAAAAATTAAAGCAAAATGGGATTGACATCTAAGTAATTATGATTAACAACTAATAAATTTATTTGAACTAAATTGAAGATTGCAAATGTTGAAGATCATTAAAAATATCATTATCAGTGAGTTATTACATGAACTCATTGGGATGTATACTAAGATACTGTTTAGTTACATTATAAACAAAATTAAATTAAATTAACTAGTCTTTAACATACATATTCCAGTATTGTCCCAAATGTTACGGGTAGCCAAAACATAGGACAATTATCATACAACACTTCCCTTAATTTTCTGTTGGTTAGCTCTCATGGTTGCTAAAAGATCAGAACACCTATTTGCCTCAAGATAGACATGCTCTATTGTTACTTGTCACTTTTTTCCTATAGGTTCCACCGTTCCAGCGATAAAACAAGACTTACCATTACTGTAGGTTTTCTCTTTTGAGTTTGTTAAGAAATGGGCCGTTAATCAAGAAACTGTTTTTATTAGTAATTTTCTGTAACTACAATCTCAAGTTAGGTTAAAACCATATCTAATAGCCTATAATTCCATTTTTACACTATTTGACCATCCTAGATGCAAAAAGAAGTCTGTAATTCGTTTAGTGTTGATTTATGAGTATTCGACTATATAAATCGACACGAACATGACACTTTTTTTAATTGTGTAAGGATTCCTTGACCCTAATACGACCTACTTATTAAACAGGTTGACACAACATGACTTAAGACCCATCTGGATCCAGAGTCCTAATTTGATTCTTCTTTGTTTCTTTTGTGATTTTTGACATTTTTTCTAATTTTAGTCATTTTTAGAGTTAGGAATCATCATGGTTCATTTATTAATTTTAAATATTAATTAATTAACTCAAATTTCAAGATAATTAATCAATTCTTTAAAACAAGTAATAACCTAATGGTGCATCAAAATGCAATCTTGCATTAAAATTGAACCAATTAAATTATGACACATCATTAATTAAAATTGATTCTTTAAAAACTAATCATAATTAATTTATCATAATCATGGGGAATCAAACTCAATTGCAAGAATGCATATTGAATATTGAAATTTTAATTTGACTATAACTTTTGATAAGGTGATTCAATTTATGCACACAACATGTTGTCTTGATTGTTAGAACTTCTAGATTTTTTTTTCAATGGATATTAAACAATCTAACATTAGAAATTATGAATTTTCCCTTACGTCGTGAAATGATGATGCTACCCTTGAGGTAAGGTTAAACAAAGGGTGCAAAATGGAGTATCTATATAGCTCTACGTTCTTAGTCCGTCAATCTACTGAAAATTGTGCATAGGGTGCTTTATATAGTCATGCTCAATGTTGGTTTTAGGCGACAGTTGAAACTGAGGTTAAAATGGAAACAAGGTTTTTGGTTTTTGCGACCTCACTTGAGCAAGCCTCAAGTGAGGGTTAGACAAGCCTTTTGCTATTTAAGTGGTTTGCTTGAGCTCGCCTCTTCCATCTAGCTTGAGCAAGTCTTGATCTCGTTCAAGCGAGCTATAAATTTCAATACTTCAAGACTCTTCTAGTCAGATTTATAGATTTACACATCATGCTATATTACACCAACAATCTAGAATTGGATTAAAAGCAAATGCCATGGAATTGGACAACACTAAAAACCTAATGGTATGTTTATTTTAAGAAACTTCAGAAGCAAACACACAATACAAAATGTGTGCCCATTAAGTCTTTTTATTGTTTGAGTTCATCATCCTTCCATGTCTGTGAATGTTAGCTGATAGGGAAAGCAGAGTTGACTTGTCATTAATGTCAATTTCACTTGAAGGAGAATCATTCGCCTCAAGCTGTTGCATTTCTGACACTATCAATGAATTCACTCTTGCCCGTTCACGGTCTCGTGGGTATGTGCAATAGAGGAATGAGTAGATGAAGCAGCTAATTGCCGATGGAAAACCAATTGCTACATAGAGTGCCTTGGCGAGTGATGCAGCATTTTCTCTATTTGTTTCATCAATCCCTAAAGAGTTAGAAGATCCTTCCCGATTTGCTTTATAACCATATACATTCTGAGCCAAAATCCCAACTATTGCAGGAGCTACTGATGCTAGCATAGTCTCAAAAGATCGATCCAAAGCATAGATGCTTGTACGAGACTTCTCAGGGACTATTTCTGCAAAGATTGGACTGTGCACCATTTACATGTTAATGAAATAGTAATGAGGTAAGTTAATAGTAACTTTCTAAATATTTTTAGAATAAATAGTAATTTCATTAGTTGAAGCCAACATAGCATAGTTGGGCAGGCCTCACTTTAAAATATGACCTGCTTCAAATTTAATATAACTTAAATTTAATCGCCATGATTCTGATAAAAAATTTCATTATTAATACAAATTCAATGAAGAATATGCTGTGATGGATCATGCGTATATGGTTTCTATTTATGCAAGTGATCTGTCCCATGAAGAAGGATGCAATGCCAAGGAAAATTGTGAAAGCTAAGGTAAAGAAAAACAATCATGTTGAAAATTGGAACCAGATACTCTCTTAAAGCTATTTATACCTCCATCACTTACATCTGTACTAATCTTGATTCTCTAAGCAAGATCTGATTTTTACTATAAAAGGTCATTATGCAGTATGGTTGCGTTGAAGCATAGTCAGGGGGTGGGGCCCTAGATATGGTCCTAACCTTCAATATTTTAGCTCAAAGTAACCCAGCTAAGGATTTATACTTGTGCACTTAAAACCTGGGGCAGTTACTAGTGCAGATGGACAATGGCTTGTCTAATAAACACTATCACTAACAATTCCAAAACACTAGTAAGAGAGAATGTGCAGAGTTCACAATGAACAATTTATACTTGTTAGTTGCTGGAGCTTCCCAGGATGCACAAAATCCTATAATGAACAATACCAGTCCATGCATGAATGCCGTAGATGGATCATAAGGCAATACAAGCAGGAAAAGTGCTATTAAAGGAATGACCGAACCTGAGCTTATCTGTGACAAAATTATTCTTCCAGTATTAGGTAAACGCTTTGCAACAATATCCCCCATCCTTCCACCAAACAGACCCCCAAGTGAAACACCAATTACTAGTATAGTCCAAAGGAACGCTGTTTCTTCGTGGGAGAAACCTACAAGTTCCAACCACATAGGAGCAAACGACCAAGCTGACCCAGAGAATGATCCAAAAACACCCTGAGCCACAATTACCTGGAAAGATGGGATTCTAATAACTGACTTTGCTTCATGAATTAGGTCCTTCACATCTGACCAAAAAGGCTTTTGAATTTGATTTCTAGTTAAACTATTGCTCTCATAGAAACGTGGATCTTTTGCAAAAAGGCGGACTAATATACCAACTATGACACTTATGATAGCAACCAGATGAAAAGCAATTCTCCAACCAGGTATACCCATGATAGAAGTTGCAGCAAAAAGTACAGCACACAGCCCACCAATTATGGATCCAAGGTTTGCTGTCAGTTGCAGCCATCCAAAAGCCAAACCACGGTTGCTATCATCAGTTGAATCAGCAACAAGGGATTGAATAGCAGGTATAACTACAGCAAGTCCAATTCCATTTAAACCTCGAGAGACCGCCACCTAAATTAACCAAATGATACCAAAATGTGAGACCATGCTAATTAGAAGAAATATGTCTTTGTCAGTATTGCCTAGCTATTTGAGGGCAGCAAGCATCAAAGACTTGCTTACAATGAATTTTTTAGGTGAGTGTAAGATTCTAGAGAGTTAGTGAAATACAATAAGAGTGGTGCTAGGCTAGCTCAAGAACTTTTATATGGATTCTTAACAAAAAAAGAATGTTTAGAAGGGGGAGTGGTATCATTCTTATTATTGTCCCATTACAAATGCTAAAGAAAAAAGTTTAATCCAAAATGTTTCCTACATGTATTTCCACTCATTTTCACACCTTTTTGATTTAACCAAAACCCAACTTAACATGCTGAATGGGTCTGGACTTGCACATATGAGATCAATATATAAAAGAAGAGAATTGAAAAATGAAAATTATATATACAAATTTTAAACATAAGCACTGAAGAAAGAATAAGGAAGTTGTATAGGAATAGAGGTACCTGAAAGAAGGTGGAAGAGATGGCAACACAGAAAGTGGCAGCAGCCCAGAGAAAAGCGCCAAGAGCAATGACATGGGCACGGTTGTGGCGAAGAGCTAAGTAAGCAGCTATTGGGTAACATAAAGACTGCACTAAGGATCGGAACAGAGTGAGTGAGCCCAACCCAGTTGGATCGATGTGTAGAGCTTCACCAACCTCCTTGTACACGCCTGGCAACAACGCCTCATCAGCTCTCTCCATAATGCCAGCCAGATTGACCAGCACCAACGTCAAAGCCTCTGATTTCATTTTCATATCACTGTTTCAATCACTGCACTCTGTTTTCCTCTGCTTCATATAGTGTGTACTAGTACTACTGGAGTTGGGAATGGCGTTGACTTTCAGTGGGTCATTCCAGATACCCTGATGGTCTCCCAGTTTGCATCTAATGTCTACATTTTGGCAAAATGGCTAAATATAAAGTATAGAGTACTACATCCATTTTTCCAAAGAATCTAGAAAAATGCTCATGTTTTTTAAAACTCAATTTTAACAAATGTCGAGTTCTATTCATATTTTGAGTCTAAATTTTTTTAAAAATTTTAAGTAAAACTCAGTATTATTAATGTTAAGTTTTTGAAAATATACATAAAACTCGATTTTGAGGATATCGAATTTTACACAGAACTCAAATTTATTAAAATCAAATTCCAAAACATGGCCATTTTGCTAAATACTTTGGAAAGAGGGGTGTTTTGTTACATACTTTAAAAATAAAGTGCATTTAGTCATTTCCTCCCTAATTTTGCCCTATAAATTATGTGAGTCACAATTCAAAACAAGAGTGTTGTGAAAATGTTCATGCTTTGTCTTTAGAATTGTAGTGGGTCCTAGTATAATTATTTTTTAGATAAAAACTGTTACACACATTTACAAGTGATGAAAAATGTGAGCTAAGAGTCACGATTTTTACTTTGAAATTATGATTTCAATGCACAGTCTTAGTTGTTTTTTGATACGTTGGTAATAAACATTAATTTTTATTTTAATTTTATTTTGATGTGATTTGACACTTACTTTTTGTAAAATGTTGAGTTTTTGTAGCATCTTTAGAAGAACTCCAGTTGGTGTCGGTGCTATGTCAGCCAATCATCAGGACTCAATCCCTTTTGCTGTTTTATCTTTCTGTTCCTTCTTGGGATTGCCTAATGAAACTTAAAACATTTCCTCTCTAACAGAACACAACGTCCATCTTACAAACAAGACTACCTCAATATATTCAAAAACATTCTCAGGTAATTATTTGTGCACATGTTGTCAAGACTCCTACTGTGTCTCTTAGCATTCTTGAATAACTATTCTTCAATCATTTGAAGACCATGAAACTGCTTGCATTTTATTGTAAAATATAAATCTTTACTATAGTTTCTTTAGCCAGAAGTGTACTTAGATTTTGGTTCTTACAAACTTGGCTTCAGTTTTGAGCTAAAGAATTATTGATTAAGCAAGTACATATAATATACACTTTCTTGGTTTTAGAACAGGCTCAAATGGATAGAGCAAAGTTGGATAATAGAAGGAGAACTTGGTCAGTTAAAAAAGCCGTATATTTGTATGGAGATAGGCTCATGAAGGTAGTCCTTCACTCAAGAAACCCCGGATGGATTTCTCAGTTATTTTTCAAAAACCGTCAAAACCTCATCATACCATTTACATTTAATTCTATACAATAACATCCATTTGCATTTTCTAATGAAACTTTTTCTTCTGAATTCTTAAATAAGTCATCTTCAAGAGCAAAAATGTTGAGAGTTATCAGTATGAAGAAGTCATGAGAGAGTTGGAATTAGTGAAACATGAATTGAGTAAGCTTAAGCTTCACAAGGCTTATGTTTGGGAAGAGAAATCGAGGATGGAGAAGGAAGTTAAAGCCTCAAGTTCAAAAATGTTGTCTTATTTGAACTCTGTTAAAGCCCTTAGGAAATAGATTGAGGGTGCCAATGAAGAAGAAGTGCTTGTTGAGTTGGCACGGATTGAGGCTTCAAAAGAGTTTGGAAAGATAAAGCTCAAAGAGTGAAGGAAACCACTAAATTCTCAGCTTCAAGGGAGAAAACCAAGCAGAAGATGAAGGATATTTGAAGAGACTCACCGATCAAAGAGCTTGAAGCGAAATTGACTGCCACTATGTCTGATGTTCATGTGTTGCAATTTGCAAAATGAGCTAAAGCTTAGTGAAAGAAATGGAAGCAAAGGTTCAAAGAAATGATAGCTTGAGCCGTAGTAGTTTTGAAAAGGTAAAGAATTGGGAACTTCATTACTTCACCTTCATTGCAGTCAATTACAGCAGAACTGGAAGCAGCAAAAAAAGAGTTGTCTGTGGTCAGAGAAAAAGGTTTTCAGTTCATGTCCTCTATGGACATTATAAGAAATAAACTAAAGCGTGTCACAAAAGAGACAGTTTGGTTGAAGAAAATAGAAGTGAATCCTGATTTAACCGTTCAAAATCACAATTCAAAGCTGCTCAGAGTCAAGTCCAAGTTGGAAGCTGTATCTGCAGCTAAGGAAAAGGCAAAATCAATTTAGTCAATCTATTCCTAACTCTTGATCAGCTTAAGACAGAAGAGAGGCTGAAAAGAAAGAAAAGTAGTTTTCGTGCATGTGTGTGTGTGTGTGGCTACAGAAAAAAAAGGAGCTTAATACAGCAAAAACTGCAACCATTAAGGCAAACATAGAAAAGACTGAGTTTGAGATAAAATTAACCGAGGAAAGATTAGAGGCAGCCATGCAAGAACTTGAGGTAATTAAATCATCAGAAGCTTTAGCTCTTTAGTATCTGAGAACTCTTATTGACAGCATAGTTCCAAGATTAGCATTTCAAAGTTTGAATGAGTATCTAACTGGGCGTGCAGTTCGGGCTGAAGGAACTGCTGATAAAAAGGTTGCTACTGCACATGTATGGATTGAAGCTCTAAAGGCCAGTGAGAAAGAAATATTGATGAAGACAGAATTAGCTCAGAGAGAGATCAGAGAGGTAAGGGTGGAGGAAGAATGTGAGGCCTACAAAACAAAGAGATCACTTTCAGCAAAAGTGTACAGTTGAGGGAGAATTACAAAACTGGAGACAGAAATGCAAGAAGAATGCAGAAGCTGAAAACTTGCAACTAGAATTACATAGAAAATCTATGAAAGGTAATGGCAATTTTACTCCATCCAGGCGAGCCAAGTTTCAGAATTCTGCCTCACCAGGCTCACGACATCTTAATTCTTTCACTATATAGAAGAAAAATAAGGTAATGCCTAATCTAGCTAAGCTCTTTAGTGGAAAAAGAAATGACAATGATCTGAAAGCTGCCTGAAGTTTGGTGGAGCTATCTGCACCTGTTTTCACAAAATCACTAGGCAAGTGAGTCCAATGAATCAAAAAAATAATAATAAATAAATATATAAAAAGAAAACTGTGACATACTTCAAGAAATTGGAGTTGGTAGTTGAAGTGATGACTTCATAGGGAAGTGCCTTTCTTTAACATTTCATACTTTCACTTTGCTTACTTCAAAGAAATGACATTCTTGCTTGAGTGTGAGGGATCCATGTGTAATAACCATGGGCTAGTTTTTCTAGCTATAATTTATGTCAATGTGGTTGATCATTTTGAGGCAAGAAGAAAACTCTTGTGGCTACTCATATTGATAAAAATTCCCTGCCAATTGTGGTTTCTTGAATGCTCTGGCTTGTTTATGTTAGTACATGCAGCTTCAGTTTTTGTGTAGACATTGGACATGTAGCAGTGCAGTTTTGCTCCAACATGGTCTTGTCGACTCTATCAAAAGTCAAACATCCCTACTGGACCTTATTTTGGGTTGAAATATTATCCAAGTTGATGAGGATAAAATTAAATAGACAAGAGTGACAGTACACGCCTTGACAAGGGTGACGAGATGTGTTTGCCGTCAGCATTTCTTCAAGGCTGACGGGGACCTGAAGTAAAGAAACGTAGCACATGTTGAGTACCATAAAGCTGGACATCCTGAAGCTGACGGGTCTTAGTCTGACGGAATAACATAAACTAACGACGTCAGTCTATGGAATGTTTGATCTCCACGTTTGCATATGTAAGTAAATAACTTGCTCCCCACGTTTCATGAAACCTAAGGACTCCTATATGGAAAGAATCCCGTAAAATACGCCCAAGAAGACTCCTATAAGGAAAAGACTTCTACTCCAAGGAAAAGAGGGGCAGCCCTCGCTACTATAAAAACCCAAGCACCCTCACAAACCAAGGTACGCATAATTTTACCCTCTCTAGCACTCTAGAGCAGTGAGAATAGTTCTGATTTAATCTTCGGAGGGTGTTTGGCCGGTACCACACCGGTACTCTCTGCTAGGTTCTTCCTTTTTGTTGTGCAGGTGCCATTTGCGACGTACGAGGAACGTGTGACTCACTGGTGGTATTATTTTCGGCATCATCACAAGTGCTTCATAGGTAAGAGATTAGTCAAGAAAAAAAGAGGAGAAAATGGAAGTGAAAGAACCTTGTTACTCACCAACAGGCTTTCCTTGCTGAGGAGAGCAATTTGATTTCTAAATCTTCTTATTGACAACTTAAAGATGCAGAGAAGAATATAGAAGTGTGATGAGGATGGCTTGATTTGCCACTGAAGTTCATGCAGAATAGCCAGTGATCATGAAAAAAATTTACAAATAGTTTATTCCGTGGTGAAAACTTTTCAGCAAAATATTTTGGCGTTAACTAAGTTCCGTGGTGAATAAGATCCTACAATATATCCAGATTGCTGATAAAAACTCAGAGTTAATGACTTTGAAACACTGAAACTATTGTGAGTTTTTGAATAGTGTACTAACAATGAAAATTTCAAAATTGTAAAGAAAACTGCTGATATCTTCCTATGTTGATTTCATAATCAATAAAACATGCTAGAACAAGATAAAACTTAGAGATGTGTGTCAGCATGTGCACAAGTATCTCAAGTGCATCTAGATTTCAATAAGATGAACAACATTAATTTTACAACAAGGCTATAAGAAGAGTTAACAAATGCACCAAAGTAATTTATAACCTACTCGTGTCCAAAACCATATTACAAGTTATTAACCAAAAGATAGTATGGATAAACATTGTTTTGGATATGAACTTAAAAGGAACATAAAAAGCATTTAACAATTGTGGATAAAGTGTGCCTATGAAGCTTTTTCATTGTGTAAGTTCATTTTTCATAGATTGGAGAACACTGGCTAATGTTAAAGAAGAGATGACTTCACATTATTATCATCCAACCCTTCATAATCAATGTCGATTTAGTCTGAAAGAGAATTATCTGCCTCTATATTTTGCATTTCAGATTCTATTAATGCATACATTCTTGCATGTTCACGGTCTCTTGGGTATGTGCAGTAGAGGAAAGAGTAGATGAAGCAACAAATTGCAGCTGGAATGCCAATTGCTGTGTAGAGTGCCTTGGCAAGTGATGCAGCATTCTGTCTATCTGTTTCAATCTCTGCAGAGGTTGATGACCCTTTCGGAATTGGTTTATAACCATAAACGTTCTGAGCCAAAATCCCAACTACAGTGGGAGCAAATGACGATAGTATGGTCTCAAATGATCGATCCAAAGCATAGATGCTCGTACGGGACTTCTCAGGGACTATTTCTGCAAATATTGGACTGTCCACACATTTTACGTTCAAAGAAAACTAGAAAAATAGAGAATATGAGATATAATTCAATTTGTTCAAGTTAAATTTGCCTGAGTTTGGCCTGCATTACTTCATATTTAATATGACCAAATGCTTTCAGATATAAAAGTAGTACTCATTTATGCTGGAGACCAATAAGATTTACTATTGGAAATATTACACAAAGTAATAAAGGAAGAAAAATTTTAACACAAAAGATGAATAGAAAATAAATAACTTTGAGGCACAAAATTGTTATCCTTAAACAAGATTTTCCCTTACACTGGAGTTGTTATAGGGTTATCACAAACTTGTTTCCAGGATACAACCAAGTTGTTGGGTTCTACAAATAGCAATTCTAGAGAACACCCGTAGGATTTCTTGTATTTCTTAGAAACTAAGTTTGTGGGAGAGAAAAGAAGTAGTAGTTATCAAGTGAACATAAACCACTATTTATACCCATAAGGTTATATTTCATTAAAAGGGACGTATGGAAAGTTAAAACATTTCATAAAACCGTTCACAAGACTTGAAACATTTTCAAACGTTCAAAACAATTACCAAAAAAATTCTATAGAAAATTCAGTTTTATGAGTCTCGACCGATCAAGAGTAATCAAGAATCGATTGAAGGCTCTTTTCGATCAATCGAATAGGAATCGAATAGCGATTGAGTAAGGTAGAAGCTCCAGGATCATTTTCCCCATTACTTCGATCGATCTAGCAAAAGTTTAACTAATCAAACATACTGAATTTCGAATTTTCACTTAGAAAATTTCAAAACTCGAATTTATACTTTATCAACTTTATGAAACAATATTCTTCAAACTTAAACATTATTATTATAACCTATCCATGTATATACCTATATATACAACATTTACATCTATTTTAAATGCTTTCTCTTAAGTTATAATATTTCATCAAAAAGCACGTATGGAAAGTTAAAACGTTTCATAAAACTGTTCACAAGGCTTGAAACCTTTTCAAGCGTTCAAAACAGTTACCAAAAAATTCTGCAGAAAATTCAGTTTTTACGAATCTCAACCGATCGAGAGGAATCGAGAATTGATCGAACGCTCTTTTTGATCGATCGAATAGGAATCAAATAGCAATCCAGTAAGGTAGAAGCTCCAAGATCATTTTCCCCATTATTTCGGTCAATCTAGCAAAAGCTTCGACCGATCAAACATATTGAATTTCGAATTTTCACTTAGAAAATTCCAGAACTAGAATTTTTTACTTTATCAACTTTATGAAACAATATTCTCCAAACTCAAACATCTTTATTACAATCTAACCATGTATATACCTATATCTACAACATTTACGTCTATTTTAAATGCCTTCTCTGAAGTTATAATATAATTCAAGATGATTCTGATCACAACTAGTCAAAAATACTTGGCTAGCCAAAGAAGATAGTGAAGAATATGCTTAGAGCTGACGCATGATTAAGCTCCCAAAATATTGTTTGCAAATTTGGTTTTAACACAAGGGACTATCAGATCCCCCAAAAAAGGTGGGGGTAACCAAACTACCTATCCAAAAATTATATTCCTCAAAAGTTTTTCAAGGCTAAAACACTGTTGCTCTAAAATCTGGCTTCAGTATTGTCCAATTATGGATGGAAAACCTGACTTAATTGGTCATACAACAACCAAATGCATCAACAGTTCCTACACAGAGCAACTTGGTCCACAGTTATGTTTGAGGCCATTTATCTTAATAAACACTAACACCAATAATATCGGGTATCAGGTGATTAAGATTCCCTAGGGTGGTGTTACTATACTGTGGATGCATCATGCATAACATAACCCATCCCTATCTCATGTGCACTTGTATGCTGTGAAAATTGAGCACAAAGGTTTTTGGTTCTCAAAATTAGGAAAGAAAAATATATTTGATCCAGTATACATACTTGTTAGTTGCTGCAGCATCCCAGGATGCAAAAAATCCCAGAATGAACAAGGCCAGTCCATGCATAAATGCAGTGGATGGATCATCGGGCAATACTAGCAGCAAAAATGCAGCTGTAGGAACAAGCGAAGCTGAGCTTATTTGTGACAGAATAATTCTTCCTGAATTGGGTAAGCATTTTGCAAGGTTATCCCCCATCCATCCACCAAACACACATCCAAATGAACCACCAATAATTAGTATGGTCCAAAGGACTGCCGTTTTTTCATGGGAGAAACCTATAAGCTCCAACCACATAGGGGCAAATGAAAAGGCTGATCCAGGGATTGAACCAGAGACACCTTGTGCGACAATTATCTGGAAAGATGGGATTCTTATTACCGATTTTGCTTCCTGAATCAGCTCTTTAACATTTGACCAAAAAGGTTTATGAATAACTTGATTTCTAGCACCACAATCACTCTTAGAAAAGCGTGGATCATTCGCAAAGAGGTGGACCAATATCCCAACTATGACACTTATAAATGCTACCATATGGAAAGCAATTCTCCAGCCAGCCACGCCCATTACTGATTTTGAGGCTATAAGTACTGAACAGAACCCACCAAAGATGGAGCCAAGGTTTCCTGTTAGTTCTAACAATCCAAAAGCCAAACCACGATTGCTAGCTTCAGTTGAGTCAGCAACAAGAGACTGAATGGCAGGTATGACAATGGCAAGTCCAATTCCATTTAAACCTCTTGAGACTGCAACCTAATTAGCCAAATAATCCTACCATATGTTACATTATGCAGCTGAATTAGAAAGGCCTAATTTTCCTACCAAAGCAATAAATGCCATAAAAAAAATTCTTGCCCACAAGTCTATCCGACATACATAATCTTAAGTTGTTTAAGATTCAACTTGTCGAAGCTTCAACCATCAAAGCATGCAACTCCTCCATTAAAACTTCAACATTCCAAGTTTCTTATGTTTTTCCTTAACTCAATTAAACTTGACTTGGATACACCCAAATGCACTAAATTTTGTTAAAATGCCATAGTTTTCAATTTCCTCATCAGGTTTCAAATATCATAAATCTCATTTTTTCTTAAAATAGGTAATATTATTTGGTGCCCAAATTCCTTTCTTTTTTTTGGTTAACTAGTTATTTGTGTTGTTTACAATTGCCTTCGACTTTCTTTCTTTCTTTTTTCTTTCTTTTTTTTTTTTTTTCTTTTTTTGTGGAAAGTAGGTAGATAGTGGGGGTAGGAGAGGTCGGAGGTGAGATTCAAAACGCAGACACGTAACACCACAAAAGATACCGGTATGCTATCACGTTGAAGCACACACAATTGCCTATATGTTGATAAGCAACAATATGTACTAACACCAAGTTAAACATCAAGAACCCCTATTGCCAATTTCCAAGACCATCGAACTCAACATGCTAGATAGGTATAGATCAACACTCCCCCCAAAACACACACACACAACACACAAAATGCACCATATTATATACTATACAAGTCTAAAAATATCAACAAACAATCAGAAATCTGCCCATGCGATCAAATCTACAATGATAAACACAAGCAAGCGGAAACTGTGACATGTAGTAGATACCTGGAAAAAGGTGGAAGAGATGGCAACAAGGAAAGTAGCTGCGGCCCAGAGGAAAGCACCAAGAGCAATGACATGGGCACGGTTGTGATTGCTAGCTAAGTAAGCAGCAAGTGGGTAACACAAAGACTGCACTATGGATCGGAAAAAAGTGAGTGAGCCCAAACCAGTTGGGTCAGTGTGGAGAGCTGCTCCTACTTCCTTGTACACCCCAGGCAGCAACTTCTCATCAGCTCTCTCCATTATGCTCGCTAGATTTACCAAGAGTAATGTCACAGTCTCTGACTTCATCTTCTTGTTCGATCAAAGCAAGTACTGTCCTCTGGCTTTGCTATATTTTTGGAAGGAGTTTGTGATAGTTTGACTTTTGGTGGAGGCTCCGAGATTTAAATAGCAAGTTGGGAACGTGGATTCGTGGAATGGACAAATTTACAAATATTTTATTCAGAAAAAAAAAATAAAATAAATAAAAAGACAAATTTTTTGGCATTTTGTTTAATTGTCAAATTTTTATTGGTCTTATTTGGGCCAACTATAGGACGTCAATTTATTCTCAAGCTTTCTTCAATATGAAAGTTGAAATAATCATTATAGTTTTTTTTTTTTTTTTTTCTTTCCTTTTTTGATGATACATTACATGATTATTTGAATCTAGATAAAATTAGGAAAAATATCACTGGTATGAACGATATGAAACCAAGAGCGCTCTCTAGGGAAGAAGAGGCCGAGCTGGCTCGCAGCAACAAAAAGGTCAAGGATTGGCACCATGATGGCTTCAAGGATGGGCCCAGTGACCGGTCAGGTGAGACTTCTCCACCCTGGGGTTGCTCTGAACCTGCAAATGGCAGCAGAACATCTTTCAAAGACACACTTATAGGCACTATTCCGGGGGCTTTCGCCAAAGCTTTCGACTTTGCGGATGAGATGGACGAAGATGAAAACTCAGATGACGATGTGGCCGAAGTACCTAGGGTGCTAAGGAAAGGGATGGTGGCAGTCGAGCTTACCAAAGAAACCAAAAATCGCATCAGGAAACCTTGGTCAAAAACTATCATCGTGAAACTGGTGGGAAGGTCTGTAAGTTTCAACTACATGCAAAGCAAACTCTTGCTTCTTTGGAGACTGTCTGGGCGTATGGATTGTGTTGACCTCACCCATGGTTTTTTCCTGGTTCATTTTTATGTTAAGGACGACCTAGAGTCCGTGTTGGAAAAAGGGCCATGGTTCATCGGTGATTTCTTCCTTTCTCTAAGGCCATGGGAACCGTTTTTCAAACCATCAACAGCAAACGTGTCCTCCATTGCGGTTTGGGTCCGTCTTCATGAGCTACCTATTGAACTATATGAGGCTGAAGTCCTCAAATAGTTAGGTGAGTCTTTAGGCAAAGTTTTGAGGATCGATGCGCATACGGCCATGGAAGCCCATGGGAAATACGCCAGGCTTTGTATCCAGATTGATATTAACAAGCCTCTGACTAACACGATTCTTATTGGACGGTTTGAGCAACCGGTGACTTATGAGGGTATTCATAAACTTTGCTTCACCTGTGGTAGAGTAGGACACACGGTGGAGTCTTGCCCATACACAATCCGACGTGAAAATGTTCAGGTTCCTACGGCGGAAGATGGTCGAGATGGTGTAGCTAGCAATTCACGCGACAAGCATGAGGACCAACGGCCTCCCTCTGACAACTCCACGCCTTGTACTAGTGGAGAAGGGGAGAATGAGGGTCAATACGGCCCTTGGATGGTAGTGACCAGAAAAAGGTACGGTTTCAAGGGTACGAATAAGGAGCCAAATTCAGTGGGGTCAAGTAAATCTCCCTAGGGAGCGTCACCTTTTCCAGCTGGGGAGAAAGCCAAGCACCAGATAGAGTTAGAAAATAACAAATGGGCTAAACCTCATGTTCCAGCAAGACAAGGGCCCAGCCCCACAAGCCCTCAAGTTTTTAACCAAGGTTCCGTGGCCCCAGTTCAGTTCACAAGTGGTACTATTGGGCCAAACGCGTCTCCAAGAAAAATTTTAAAGTCCCCAAGCCCAACAATTAAGCCTAGCCCGCCAGCTAGACCCACTTCTGCTTTAGTGAAAGGAAAGAGAGCCCTAGTGCGTGTTAATTCATCTTCTCCACTTATGCAAAATAGTGCCGCCCCTCAGACAGTAGAGGTCTTCTCCAGCTCTTCCTTGTCTGCGCCAAATCCTTCTTCTAGCTCCTGCCTTGTTTCCAATATTTCTACCATCAGTGCTTTTGAGTTCACATCTCAAGAGAATGTCGATATGGGGTATAAGGATGGGAGTGGATGTGGTAGCGATACCGAGGTCCATCTCCACGGTGCCTTGTGCGTTTCTCGAGGAAGCTTGGAGAATAGTAGCGGCGCTAATGGAGGAAGCACGGTTGGTGGGGTTTTTGCCTTGGACGAACCCGAAGTGGGGGCAAATGGTCAAGCTATGGTGGCGGTACCAAGCAATCCTGCTAACAACGGAGGAGGAGCGACTGTCAACGGCGGTGTGGAGGAAGATCGGATGGATTCAGAGGATGGTGGCAGTCTCCCCACCTCTGTTTGATGTTTTGTCCCCCCCCCCCCCCATCTATCAGTTTTTTATGAATATTATTATCTGGAATAGTAGAGGTGCTCTGAAGCCTAATTTTCAGAAGTATGTTCGTGAGTTAGCTCAAAATCATGATCCAGCGATTTTTGTGATTATGGAAACAAAATTAGGTGGTGATCGGGCCAGAGAGATCACAGACCGTCTTCCGTTTGATGGGGCTATCCACACTGATACAATTGGGCTTGCTGGTGGGCTATGGTTATTATGGAATTCTGATAAAGTGGAGATTCAGAGTCTTGCAAATACGGAGCAGGAAATTCATGTTGAAGTTAAGGTACGTTCCTCAAACCTTTCTTGGATTTTTTCTGCTGTCTATGCTAGTCCTAGAAGTGAAGAAAGAATTGTTTTATGGGAAAACCTTGCCAAAGTAGCTGAGTTGCATAATTTACCTTGGGTGATGGCTGGAGATTTTAATGAACCTCTTATTGATGAGGACAAATTTGGTGGTAGAGGGGTGAGCATAAACCGGTCTCTCTTGTTTAAAGACTATTTAGATAGGTGTAGTATGATGGATTTAGGCTTTTCGGGGCCTAGGTACACCTGGACTAATAAGAGGGATTTAAATAATCTAATTTTGGAGAGAATTGATAGATTTTTCATGAACCTTGAGTGGTGTGTCCTGTATCCGGAAGCAAAGATCACGCACCTACCGAGATGTCACTCAGACCACTGCCCTGTTCTTTTGGAATCTAGTCCTGGCAGAGCTATTCCTCTTATCAGGCCTTTCAGGTTTCAGGAGTTTTGGCTTTCTGATACATCCTTTCCAAACATTGTTTCTAAGGCTTGGCAGAATAACAGGGGTTTAGCTGAATCCATAGACTCTTTTTCCAAGGAGGCCACCCTTTGGAACAAGAATCACTTTGGTAACATTCACCACAAGAGAGAAGCGGATCTTAGCAAGCCTTTATGGGACTCAAAAGGCTTTGTCTAACTACCCCACTGCTTCTTTGCTCACCCTTGAAAACAAGCTTCTCCTGGACCTTGATTCTGTCTTGGATCAAGAAAGGGATCTCTGGCTTCTGAAATCTAGGGTCAATTGGATGATACAAGGGGACCGTAATACTTCCTTTTATCATCTATCTGCCTTAGCCAGAAGAAAACAGAATCATATAGCCTCGGTCAAGGATGAGATGGGTGAGTGGATAACCAATGATAGGGAAGTTGCTGAGTTTTTTTGCAGGAGTTTCTTGTCTCTTTATTCCACTTCGCATGATACAGCCAACCTCAATCCCCACCTCTCTGCCCAGTGGCATGGCCAAATTTCTGAGGAGGTTAAATGCTCCCTCGGTAACATGGTGTCTAGGGAGGAAATTAAAGATGCCCTTTGGTCCATGAAACCATACAAAGCTTCGGGGCCTGATGGGCTGCATACGGGTTTCTTTCAAAGATTTTGGCTCATAACGAGTGACTCTGTCAATAGGGAAGTTGAAAGGGCTTTTGCTACTTCAAAAATTCCGGATTATCTCAATAGAACCCTTATCGTTCTCATCCCAAAGGTGCAGGGCCCAGAAACTATAGGTAACTATAGGCCTATTAGTCTTTGTAACACGATCTACAAGGTCATTACTAAGGTGATTGTTGGCCGGATCAGACCTCATTTGGATAGCATTATCTCTCCCTACCAAGCTACTTTTATCCCGGGTAGAAAGGGCACGGATAACATCATTATAGCTCAAGAGCTCATCCACTCTATGGGTAGAGCAAAGGGGGGAAAGGGCTATATGGCCATCAAAATTGACCTTGAAAAGGCTTATGATAAGCTTGAATGGCCTTTTATTTGAGAAATGCTTCTCCAATTCAATTTTCCGGAAAACATTATTGATCTCATCATGAGTTGTGTGTCGTCGGTTTCCACTTCACTTCTTTTTAATGGTGGCTGCTTGGAGTCTTTTTTCCCTTCTAAAGGTATTAGGCAAGGGGATCCTCTCTCCCCGTACCTTTTTATCCTCTGTATGGAGTATTTAGGCTACCTTATTGAGGAAAAGTGTGTTGCCAAGTTGTGGTCTCCGGTAAAAGTTTCTAGAAGTGGCCCTGCCTTCTCTCATATCTTCTTTGCTGATGATCTTATCCTCTTTGCAAAGGCTGATCAGATTAATTGCCAGGCCATTAAGGGGGTCCTTGATGTCTTTTGTAAGAAATCTGGCCAGTCGGCGAGTGAAGCAAAATCTCGGGTGTACTTCTCTCCCAATGTCGGCCCTGATCTAAGGGTGAGTCTAGCTGATACCCTTGGGTTCCGAACAACTCCGAACTTGGGAAATTATCTTGGTTTCCCCCTTAAGCATTCGGGTAGGGGGCAGGATTTTGGCTTTGTTTTGGATAGAGTTAAGAAGAAGTTGGCTGGTTGGAAAGTAAGTTTACTTTCCATGGCGGGAAGGAGGGTTCTCATTCAAGCTTCTTCATCCACCATTCCCACTTATGTTACGCAGAATGCTCAACTCCCTGAAATGATTCTTAAAGGTATTGATAGAGTTAACAGAAATTTCCTTTGGGGGTCTACTGATAGTACTAGGAAAATGCACTGGGTTGAATGGAAGAAAGTCACCACTCCTAAGGAGCTAGGAGGTCTTGGGCTCCAAACAGCCAAGGGTAGAAATACGGCTCTCTTAGCCAAGCTTAATTGGAGATTCCACTCGAAGAGTAATGCTCTTTGGGCTAAGGTGCTTAAGTTGAAATATGGGACCAGACAACGCATTAATTCCAGAAATGAGTCCAAGCTGCCAAGATCTTCAATTTGGAGAAGTTTGAAGAAAGGAGAAGTGGTGTTTAACGAGGGCATGAAATGGATTCCTGGTCATAATAGCCAGCTTGACTTTTGGAGGGATAGTTGGTCGGATTTGGGTCCTTTAAGGTCCATTCTCCACGGCCCCATTCCCCTAAATTCTTCCAACTTCAAGGTGAAGGATGTCATCTCCCCCCATGGATGATTATGGTCAACTATTCCTTTTGTTTTACCCCCTGAGGTTAAAGAGAGCATTCAAGCTGTTCCGTTCCCTATTGCAGCCAGAAGTGTTGATAAGCTTGCTTGGAAAGGGTCCTTCAAAGGTGGTTTCAGCTCAAAGGGTGCTTATAGACTTGCTACCCAACCATTAGAAGCTAATTCCTTCCCGGGCTCGTGGATATGGAAATCAAGTACTCTCCCTAAGATCCAAATGTTTATTTGGAAGTGCATGCATAATAGTATTGGGGTGAGGGGCTGTCTGGTTGAGAGGGGTCTTCACATTCCACAAGACTACCCCTTATGTCACGCTGAACCTGAAACAATCAGCCATGCTCTTCGTGATTGCAGGTTTGTCAAGCCTATATGGCAGCAGCTAGGGCGACATCAGGGAAACCAAACTTTTTACTCCCAAAGCATCAGAGATTGGCTTGCATCAAATGCTAAGGCTAAGGATTCCCACAATGATGATGGAGTTCCATGGAGTATTGTTTTCCCTTTTGCACTTTGGTTGATATGGAAACAACGCAATCAAGTGGTTTTTAACCAGAAAAGCATCAACTCGTGCCTCACCAAGCTGATTAAGATGCAGGCTACTGAATTCTTTCTTTGCATTAATAGTCCAAAAGGCAACCGTCGCATGACCATAAAGCAGATCAGATGGGAAAAACCAGATTTGGGTTGGTTGAAGCTAAATACCGATGGGTCCTTTGATGACTTATCCGGAGTTGCTGGAGGTGGTGGTTTGATCAGGGATGAGCAAGGAAATTGGTTGGCGGGGTACACCAGGAAAGTGGGCAGAGCCAATAGTTTTGTAGCTGAAGCTTGGGCTCTCAGAGATGGACTTATGCTTTGCAACCAGCTGAATCTTTCAAGTGTTATTGTTGAATTTGATGCAAAATCTCTTGTTGATGCCTTGAACAATCCAGATTTTAACAACTCTGTTATTTCTCCACTTTTTGAGGACCGCAAGCAACTGGCTTCCCAATTTCCCCGGTTTGTTATCAAACACATTTACCGTGAAGCGAATTCTTGTGCAGATTGGTTAGCATATGTTGGTCGCCTTTAAAGGCTAGATTTTGTTTCTTATACCACACCCCCTGTGGACCTGGTTCCTTTTATAATGGCTGATGGCCAAGGATTGTATTCTGAGAGGCATTGCCTTGACTCTCTAGCTCTTTGCTAGCTTTTATGATATTTTCCCTTTTACCAAAAAAAAAAAAATAGGACGTCAAATTTTTTTTTTTTACCTATTACTTATGAAATTTTATATAAGAAATTAAAAAATAGCCAAAAAGTTAATCAATTTTTCTTTTTTTTATAAAAAATTTTAAAAAAATTTATTAACGCATGTGGTGAAAGCATACGTTAGTAAAACCCTACTAACAATCTTCACAAGTGTCAATTTTTTGTGTCTAAACTTTCTTCTTGAAGACCAACATGTGTGGAAGACTTGCTAGTTATCAGTTAGAGAAATTATATCTCCATAATATTTTTACAACAAATCTTAAGTGTCAGGTTGTTATGTGTTGTTTTTTTGTGAATAAATAA
This sequence comes from Quercus lobata, assembly GCF_001633185.2. Lineage (NCBI taxonomy): Eukaryota > Viridiplantae > Streptophyta > Magnoliopsida > Fagales > Fagaceae > Quercus > Quercus lobata. The sequence goes on from NC_044909.1 coordinate 49,820,725, forward strand.
GTAATTTCTGTGGTATTATTTTTTTGTGATAGTATTGTGAAAATATTGTAACTTAGTAATTTCTCTACTTTGGCTTAATATGTCTATCATACAATCAAAGGCTTGAAATGTGGATCTTGTAGTAGAATGCTGTCTCTTTGTCTCCTATTCTCCATATGGAGAAATTATACAGTCCTCTAGTGGATCATGTCACTTGTTTACCATTCCACTAAAAGACTCCCACTTGTTTAAAATTATTAAATTAGTAATTAGTTTTTGTTTAAAAAAATTTCTAACTCACCAATTTTAAATAGGTGGGAGTCTTTTAATAGAATGGTGGACCACGTCACTAGTTTACCATGAAAACCTTATAATTTCTCCTCCATGTGGCTGTGTCCAAATAAATTCAAAAAAAATTTTGTTTTGTGAGAAACAAATAAATTCAACAATTAATTGAACTCAAAAAGTCAAAATTACAAATGTCTACTGCCCATATATCACATTAATTTGCGGACTGCATAGATGGTCCATTGGGCATTGGCACCTTTATAGGGAGGATGGGCTCAGGTCGTGATAGGAAATTTTGAGAGAGTTTCAACCTATGGCGTCCGTTTCTAATAATATCTCTTTATCATCAGACTAAGACACCAATCAGTTTTTGGTATAGGCAGGGATTGAACCCCTCGTGATAGGAAATTTTATATATATATATATGAAAAACAATGAAGAAAGATTTACCAAAATGTTTGATACTTGAATCTCAAAAAAAAAAAAAAAATGTTTGATACTTACTTCACTTGAGTCATTAAATCTTGGTATGTACAAATGAGTAAGGGACCTTAGGAATCAGGATTTTATCTAAGAGGCCAAAACATCAAGCAAAAAATTTTGACCCCTTATGAATAAAAAAAACAAATTAAAGGTTAAAACTAAATTATTACATGAAAAATAAAATTAGTATTTATTCAATATTAATAAATAAAAAGCACAAAATAATTAGTAATTGTAATAACCTGCATATCTTTATTTGAGGTTATTATATATTTTTTATATATATACATAAATGATGGGCCATAAGTACCTTTTGTTAGTAATTGCAACCCACTAAGCCCACATCTCTGATGCGTTAAATATAGAGTAGAGGAAGAAATAAATTAGGGTTTTCATAGTAAGAGACGTCTTATCACTAAGAATGCTATAAGTTGTACTTTTTTCTTAGAGTTTAGAACAAATACAATTAAAGAGGCAAACAATTTTTCCAAGTATGATTTTCCATCTGTTAGAAACAAAGAATTAAAGGATTAGAATTTTATCGTAGAAATGTTAATGATGTGTAGATTGTTTAAAAGGGATTTTCCTAAAATATGACTTACACTTTTATGTTAGATTGCCCACTGCTCACTACGTGTATTCTTGAACAGAGCCATGGAATTACAAGTTCTAATCCATGAATATGGCTCACGTTTTCTTTCGGATGGATATATATATATATATATATATATATATTAAATCCTAGAATTGGCCACCGTGTATATCCATGAACAAGTCATGGATCAAATCATTAGTCATGAGGCTTTCACATTTTCTTTGGGATATAATTAAATCCTAAGTTTGCCCATAGTGTGTATTCCAGAACAAAGTCATGGTTTTAGAGCCTAATTCATGTTTAATGTTTTACTTTTTGTTTAGGACATGTATTAAATCCTAAAGTATTGGTTGTTGCCTCTGAGTTTTGATAAATTCAAAGAAACATATTTTTGGGTAGAGATGCCTTGCATCAGTGTTATCATTTAGTTCAAGAAAGTATTTTCCTAGTGAGTTAGTTTGTATAATTTGATAAGTTTTATATTTTGTGGGGGATTTAAGAGAGTTTTGAGACTATTTGGAGGGTGTTTCGGCTAGATTTTCAGAGTGATTCAAGTGCTGTAAGTAATTATGCATAATATGCACAATTTTGTTCATTAGGTTTCTAAAAGTCAAAAGTTTTCAAAAGTTATGTTTTTAAGCATACATTTTCTGAAGTTTATCAAAAGCATTTTTACATCATTGAAGGAGAAATTTCAACTTTTAAATAATGTTTTAAAGAGAAACTTCAAATTATAAATAACATTTTGAACATTTGAATCTCATTTAAAAGATGATTTCTAAACTAAACTATTTTTAGAAAATAACTAAGTTTCAATGTTAGCTTTCTAAAAAGATTCTTGTTCTATAAATTGTTTAAAACCAAGTGATTTCAAAGTCACATTCCTGCCCCAAGAGGGGTGGCCTAGTGGGGTGAGATCCCGCATGCATGCATAAGGTCCCTCATTTGAGTCGTGGTGGGTACCATGTGGGGGGTGAGTTCCTAGCATGCATTGCGCCTCATCCGTTGGCTCTCTTGGGGTGCTAGGGTGAGTTCTGTAGCACCCTGGTCACAGTAGCTATAGTTTAATCCAACATTCCCTAACGGGGGGTGCCCCTATTAGGTCACGCCCTAAGGGGTAAGCCACATATAGTCGCCCCCGCCCCCCTTTCGATTATCAAAAAAAAAGTCATATTCCTATTTTCCCAAATGGTATTTAAAACGTTTATTTTAACCAATTGAGTTTTCAGACTTTTTCAAGAATTGTAAAATGCTTACATAAACTCCTCAGTTCTTATTGATTCCTTAAGAGAGTCAAGCATCTTTTGATTTATGTTTCAATTCAATATTGTGATATTCGATGTCTCTATATTTGGAATAATTGATAATATTAAGAAAATTATTCTATTTTATATAACTTTGCTTTTGTGATGTGTGACTCAAAATAAGTGTGTTTAGAATTGATCAAATATATGTGTAAACCCGCTCACAGGGTTGTATGTGAGAATAAGTGTTGATCCTTCACCAACAGAGGTTAGATGTTAGTATCCACTGACATGATTGTATGTGAGAATATGTGATATGTGATATATGTATATGTGACACTGTGCTTTGATCAATTATTTGTAAGTGTTTTTGAATGATTTTAAGATTTGATCACATATGTGTTAGTTATTAATTATATGCTTTGAAAAAAAAAAAAAAACTATATTTGATATCATAGAGTGAGTTTGTAAAATCAAAATACTCGTGCTCTGCTTGACTCTATTCTATTGTGTATTGTGTATAATTGCTTACTAGATGTGTGGCTCACCCCATCAATCACAATTTTTAGATTAAAGTTTAATTGGGAAACATAAACTTTGGATCTCTTCATAAGGTGCAAGGTAGAGCATGGGAGTTTCTAGGCAACGTTAATAATGCTTGAAGCCTTAAAGGATTTTTAGTTATTTTTATTTAGCTTAAGATTTTACAGTATTTGGAGATTATTTCTAAATTGCGGGTTTTAGATATTGTAAGAGGTTTATTAAGAGCATTGTTTATTTTGAGTTTTTTATTTTATTATGGAATTAATTATGTTTATTGAGTTATGCAAGATCACTAAGTTTTTCATGCATCTAAATTCATGTTCCACGGATTTGGGTTGTGACAGTGTTGATTGTAGTCTTTTTTAAATTCAGCTCTGATACCAACATTGTCACGACCCAAATCCATGGAACATGAATTTAGATGCATGACTAACTTACTAATCTTACATAACTCAATAAGCATAATTAAATTAAACATAATTCAGTAAACTCCAAATAAACAATGCTCTTAATAAATCTCTTACAATACTAAAATCCACAATTTAGAAATAATCTCCAAATGCTGTAAAATCTTAAGTGAAATAAAAATAACTAAAAATCCTTAAAAGCTTCAAGCATTATTGATGTCGCCTAAAAACTCCCACGCTCTACCCTGCACCTTATAAAAAGATCCAAAGTTTTTGTTTCCCAATAAAACTTTAATCTGAAAATTGTAATTGATGGGGTGAGCCACACTTCTAGTAAGCAATTATGCACAATAGACAACAGAATAGAGTCAAGCAGAGCACAAGTATTTTGATTTTTCACAAACTCATTCAATAATATCAAATATAATTTCTTTCCAAAACATATAATAAACCACTTAATACATATGTAGTCAAATCTTAAAACCATTCGAAAACACATACAAATAATTGATCAGAGCATAGTGTCATATATACACATATCACATATTCTCACATACAATAATGTGAGCGGATACCTACATCTAACCCCTGCTAGTGAGGGATCAATACTTATTCCCACATACAACCTTAGGAGTGGGCTTACACATATATCTAATCTGTTCTAAAAACACTTATTTTGAGTCACATATCAGAAAAGCAAAGTTTATATAAAATAGAATAATTTTCTTAATATTAACAATTATTCCAAATGTAGAGGCAAATCAAATATCACATTATTAAATTGAAACATAAATCAAAGGATGCTTGACTCTTTTGGGGAACGAATAGGAACTGAGGAGTATATATAAATATTTTACAATTCTTGAGTAAGTTTGAAAATTCAATTTGTTAAAAGAAACATTTTAAATGCAATATGGAAAATAGGAATATGAATTTGAAATCATTTAGTTTTAAACAAATTTAAAGATCAAGAACTTTTTTAGAAAATTTATCTTGAAACTCAATTCTTTTCTAAAAATAGTTTGGTTTAGAAATCGTCTTTTAAATGAGATTCGGATGTTCAAAACATTATTTAAAATTCAAAGTTTCTCTTTAAAACATCATTTAAAAGTCGAAATTTCTCTTTCAAATGTGTAAAAAATGCTTTTGATAAACTTTTAAAAATGTAAGCTTAAAAGCATAACTTTTGAAAACCTTTGACTTCTAAGAATCTAATGAACAAAACTTGTGCATATTTTGCATAATTACTTACAGCACTTGAATCACCTTGAAAGTCCAGCCAAAACAACTTCCAAAAAGTCTCAAAGCACTCTTAAATATGACCTATAATCAACTGTGGAGATTACTTAATATTCTCAACAAAATATAAAACTTATTGAATTATACAAACTGACTCACTAGGAAAATATTTTGCTGAACTAAATGATAACACTGATGCAAAGCATCTCTACCCAAAAATATGTTTCCTTGAATTTATCAAAACTCAGAGGCAGCAGCCAATACTTTAGGATTTAATATATGTCCTAAGAAAAAGTAAAACCTTAAACATGAATTAGGCTCTAAAACCATAACTTTGTTCTAGAATACACACTATGGGCAAACCTAGCATTTAATTATATAACCCCAAAGAAAACGTGAAAGCCTCATGACTAATGATTTGATGCATGACTTGTTCATGGATATACACGGTGGCCAATTCTAGGATTTAATATATATATATATATATATATATATATATCCATCTGAAAGAAAACATGAGCCATATTCATGGATTATAACTTGTAATTCCATGGCTCTGTTCAAGAATACAAGTAGTGCGCAGAGGGCAATCTAACGTAAAAGTGTAAGTCATATTCTAGGAAAATCCCTTTTAAACAATCTACACGTCATTAACATTTCTATGATAAAATTCTAATCCTTTAATTCTTTATTTCTAACAGATTAAAAATCATACCTGGAAGAATTGTCTGCCTCTTTAATTGTATGTGTTCTAAACTCCGAGGGAAAAATACACCTCCTAATCTCCTTAGTGATAAAACTCTTACTATGAAAACCCTAATTTATCTCTTCTTCTACCCTATATTTAATGCATCAAAGATGTGGACTTAGTGGGGTAGTGGGCTGCAATTACTAACAAAAATTACTTATGGCCCATCAATTATGTGTGTATATATATAAATTCATATAAAATAACCTCAAATAAAGATATGCGGAGTATTACAGTAATACATTTAAACTCTCACATGTATTTATCAAATAAGAACTCAACATTCTCTTAAATCTTTAAAATCATTTATTATTGATTGCATACTAAATTTTTCAATAATTTCCCTTGTAATATACAAAATTAAAGAGTTTTTTAGAATGTCATTTACCATTTTGTTTTCGATTATATTTTTTTTTAAAAAAATTGAATAATATTCATAGTTGAAATAATGATTCCATAGTTGCAATATAAAAACTAGAAGAGTGAGTGCAAGTATATGCATGCTATAAATTAATTAATTGGCAATTTATCTTCTAGTGCTTAATAACCATTGACACAATTCAAAATATTTAACAATTTTTTAAAGTCTAGACGTTGAAATACTTTATACTCATAATGGTGAAATATTGTGAAGTCTTTTTGATAAAATTAAAAAAAAAATTGCAAATAAATATAATCAATTATAAAGAAATCCTAATGCCTCTCAAGGATCTAGAGCTAACCTAAGAATAACCAATTCCACAACACACTTATATTGATAATTTAATTCTTATAATTGATAATTTATTTGAGTATAAAAAAAAAATATCCAGTCAACATTTACGCTAAATTGTAAAGTCATTTTGTTGATGACAAAAATAATAATAATAATAATCATTTTCATAGATCAAAACACAAACATATATAAGTTTGTTTTTTAAATGAGTAGAGATTTTTTTTTTTAAATAAAGGATTTTTTTTGTTAGTAAAATTATTATTATTATTATTTTAGAAGGGGGCCACTGGCATAGATAATGGCTAGGTGGTTACTGTACATTTTGGGTAAACTCTAAATTTTGGAGACTGACTGACTTTTGGGAAGGGTCTAATATGAATTTTTTGAACCATAACAAGCCCAATAATCAAAATTAATACTTGGCCCAACACTTACATTCTGGTGTAAATATATGGCCCACGACAAGCAAAAACGGCTAGCTAGGCCTATAAGGAGCTTTTGATTTAATTTTTCCTTGATTTACATTGTATGGCCCAAAACGTCTTAGTATTGTAATATGTTTCAAATTGGGATGTAAGGGCATGTTTGTACGCCGCAATAGCCATAAGCCATCCTTTGTTTCAAGGCTAACATTTTCTGGAAAAAAATAATAATAATAAAAATAAAAATAAAAAAAGAAGAAGAAGAAGAAGAAGAAAAAAGTAGAAGAGACTAATGGGCTTTAGTTAAAAACAATCCAGTTCTGTACAATCTCAATGATTTATTCAGCTTTGGGCTAGACAAGGCTCAGGCTAGACAAGCCACCAGAGCAGACCATGCATCTCGATATTTAACCACGGATGGATGGAAAAACCTCTCTCTACGGCTCTACGTACATTAGATTTCTTTCCAATGCTAATATCGGATTAGAGAACAATGGTACTTAAACAAAATATCATTGTAAATTGACTCTGAAAAGCGTTATAAAATTCTCAAAGGTGAACAAACCCTATAAGATCTTTTTAATACTCCATTTCACGGTTTAGATTTTATTTCTTATATATCTAACAAAATAGTGACATACATAGTTTCATATCATTTAAAATTAAAATAATATAATATTAATTTCTAGTATTTGAGTATATCATAGATGTCCTAGACCCTTTATTGTGAATTTCCACATGTAATCAAAGTAACAAGAGTTATATGTATACACACACATATAAAAGCACTAATAATCCCCGCTACTACAATTGAAGCCGCCTTAATAAAATTGTAGTAATTCCACAGATGTAGTCACGTAGTCCTAGTTTTGGGTAAATCGCATAAATTTGTGCATTTATATGTGTGTTGATATTTTCTATTTTTTTTTTCCATGTTATTTGTATCTCGGAAAATTATTTGTATGCATTTATAGTATTTCAAGAGTATACAATAATTTTCCTTGTATCTAATAGATATGGGTTAGGTTTCCTTTTTAATAACCGTGATTAGCGTATTAAGTTATTGAGTACACAAATTTTTATTTAAAAAAAAACTAGCTCGAGAAAAAAGAGATGGTCACCATCTTTCTTTTCTCTAGTGTTTTATAACTTAATTGAGTTATTATGATGGACTAAATTCAATGAAATCATACCTAACAAAGAAAAATGGAAACAGTTTGGACATCAGATTCGATTTCTATGATCTAATACTACGTTTAGTTGAATGGAAATTGGAAAGATAGGGAATGAATGAAATTAGATTGGTGGAATTTTATTATTTGGTCAGCATGAAAGATAAAGGGAAGGGAGATTTGGGTGGAGGGAACATTCCTAGGACGACTATTGACTATTGTTCACCTTTTACCATTTTTTTCCTTGCAAAGTTGGGCAAAAAGGAAGGAAAAAAATAAAGCTTCAATTCTACTAAAATTATTTTTGAACCCTCACTATAAATTACCATAAAATACAATTAAAAAGAGTATAAAAGAGTCAAATCACTAACAATGCATTTTTTTTTCTTTCTCTTCTCTTGAATAATCAAACACAAGAAACTCATTATTTTTTCCTCTCTTTCTTTCATCCAAACCTAAAAGAGAAAATTCATCATTTCCCTTTCCTTCTAGATTTATCATCTTTTCTCTTCCTTTTCCTCCTCCTTTGAGCAATTCAATTTTTAATTATAGTTTTGAAAGCGTTTTTTAGATTAGCCATTTGCACAAAAATAAATCATTAATATCTTAACTTGATAATAAATAACAAACTCTTTCAATCATAATTTACAACTTAAATTTATATTAAAATGTTAGAGCATTCATATTATAAATGCTAAAAAATTTAGTTATTAACAACTTAAAAAACTACTTTATCTAACTTTAACATTTCACTCTATAATACATTCAACATTAAATACTCTATTAAAATATTCTGCTTTTATTCTTTCTTTTATCACCGAAAGTCTTTTTCTCTCTAACTTTCATTCAAAAAAAAAAAAAAAAAATTGTGTTTAACCATCTAGTTATAGCAAATTGTCAAAGATGATACAGTAGTGTAGGTGTTAAAAAATAAATTTTAACATGTAGTGGGTTTTTTTTTTTTTTTTTTTTTTTGGGTGAAACTTTTTGATGTGAATGGTGTATATAATAGGAAGGTTATTCGAGTGGAATGCAATACAACAAAGGGAAAGAGAGGTTAGAGAAGAGGTCAACATCAAAAATCATAATCTGTGTCAGTGTCAAGTGTCAAGGGGATGGATGGGTCATCAGCTATCCGTACAATTAAGAGAGGCGCAGCCGAGCAGGTACAAAAAATAATCCACTTGGGTAGGCCGTGTGGGGCCCTTCACTATGACGTGGACATGGACACCACCCATATCATCATCATCATCATCACCATCACCATCACCATCATCATCACACGTTAACTTCCTCCCTCTTTGTGCTCGGGCCCACGTCCACTCATTCTTACTCGTGTACTTTCCTCATTGGCTCTGTGAGGGCCCCAAATGAATAGCCACGCTTGTACTAAGCCTGAGGTGAAGCTGACGTAGAGGGCCTCCTGTTTTTTTTTTTTCCCCAATATTGACAAAAGAAATAGTTCATTCACAAACAATGTTTCAAATTAATTGAGAGAAATTCTCAGACAGTAAAATAATTAATATATAAATGAGAAATATTCAAGCTAGATGTTAGAACCTTTTGATATTATAAAATTATGTGAATTGTGCCTAATGAAAGTTATGAGTTATGATTAATTTTTTGGTGATTTTGTTTTTGAGTTTGAAGGAATTAAAATAAAACTCGGTTTAAGTTTTTGCAATTTTTTTTTTATTATTATTGCAAATAACTTTTATTGGTGATGGTTGAGGTATAATCAATAATATACGAGAGATGTTATTGGATATGTTTTGTATATTAGCTGCTGATTTACCACCATCTTAAATAAAAACATGCTGATCCCGCTCTCAAAAAAAGAAAAAATATATATAAATATATATATATATATATATTTGGTGTGCTAAAAAATGCTGTTGGAGCATACCAAAAACCTATTTTTACTATTTTAACACATTATTTAATAACAATTTATATTTCACGTTTTATTCACCCATACAATACATTAAAATAACTTAAAAGAACTCTTATCATATATAAAATAAAATAAAATAAACAAAACAAAACCAACTACCATCGTAAACCAAAATCAATCTAATCACCACTGTCGTTATTGTGACTACAACCCTAAGCTACTGAGGAACAACGGGAGATTAGATAAAGTGTCTAATTTTTTGTTTTTTTTTTTCATAATGTTGGTTTTAACTGCCGTTATCCAATAAAAACCTAAAATTCAAAATCAACCAATCCACCACTACATCAACCCATCCAAAAATCAATGGCCCACCACAACGAGAATTTATAGAGTTCTCTGGTGGACTACGTTATTTATCCACCATTTCACTAAAAAACTTACACTTATTTAAAATTGCTGAGTTAGTAATTAATTTTTGTTTAAAAAAAAATTTCTAACTAACAATTTTTAACATGTGGAAGTTTTTTAGTGGAATGGTGGACCACATCACTTGTCCACCATGTGGATCTTATAATTTCTCCACCACAACAACCTATAGCTGAAATTAACCCAACCCAAAATCAACAATCCCCAACTAAAATCAATGACACACAAAAAACGCAACAATTGTGATCTAAAAGTTGTCCTCAAACTTGAGTAGCCAAGCTAAAAGCTATCCACAACAATGCCAATCCACCATCATCATTGCCACTAGAAACACTACCACAACCAGCGCAACTCAGATCCGCATGTGACAGCTTGAAAGGGGAAAGAGACATTGAAAGAGTCAGATAAATGAGAGTGGTTTGGTTTGAAAAGAGAGACGGACAAGATAGGGTTGAAAGGAAATAAAAAATAAGTAGAATTGCTACAGTGATTTGATCTACAGTATTTTGGGTGTTTTAGCATACTAAATGCTAATGCTTTGAGTTGGCGAATTCAAAAATCCTGATATATAGGATATGTAATTATATGATTCATAATATAATAATAAAGACTTCATGTGGTATGAAAATAGTATAAAAAGTATTTTGGTTTAAATGTAAAAGCACTCCTGGAATTTGGGTTAGTCGCAAAAACACCAATTAGGGTTTCAATTCTTTCTTATAAATATCCACCAAATTTATCTCTAAGACTAACTTCCATTAGCCCTTATTGACAAGACCATCACTTGACCATTGAAGCGAATTTGTTAGTAAGTCTTTTTAATGTAGTCACGTGATGGGCGTATGATTTTTTCATGCATAAGAGTTAACAAAAGTTAGTCCCAAGGGTCAATTTGGTGGATATAGAAACTCCATGGAGTCATAAGGAAAAATTGAAACCCCATAAGGTGTTTTTGCAACTAAGTTAAACCCTAGATGATGTTTTTGCTTTTTCACCAAAATTTGTTACCATCATAACTTATTATTTCCATTTATCTTTCTTTTCAACTAAATAAATTAACCTTTTTTTTTATTTACAAAAACTAAATAAATTAACTTAACATCAAATCTTATCACTTCTCCATTCTACTCATTATTTTAAAAATCAGACCAGCCTGACCGATTCAACCGGTTGAATCGAGAACTGGCATTAATCTGGTCCGATTAAAAACTCCAAAATCGAGAAAAAAAAAACAAAAAACAAAAACTAGGGGCAAAAACGATTGTTTGCTTGTTCCAGTTTTTAAAACCACAATTTTGCCCCCAAATACATATATGAAAACAATTGTAATGTACTTTCTATCTACTTTTGCATGTTTTTACATTTTCGATCCTCCCACCAAATGAAGGCTTATTTTATTTTATTTTTTTAGAAGAAAATAACGATTATTTATATTCTTAATATTGATACTGCACACCTTTCAACCAAAAATAAATTTGCCAATTATTTTATATATTCTTAATATTCATTAGTTCCTATTTTAAGTATATTTAAATAAAATATTTCCATATTATTCTTCACAAGTAAAATATATCCTCAGCGACTTGAGGTGACATTAAGTAAGGGGCACTACCAACAGCCTTATAACTCAACTAGTATTCCTCGTTATTTTCATGGAGACATCCACGGTTCGATTTCTCACACACCATTGTAAGTTTGTAACTATAAAATTATCAAAAAAATATAGAAAGTAAGTGGCATTGACTTCTACGCAGCATAAATCATCCAATATCCAACAGGTTTAGTGGCTTTATATCAATCAGGCCAGGCGCAACCAATGGGAGACCAACTAATATGCTCGTTTGAATCTTTTCATTACTCTTAAATTAAATTCCATTTGATCGCTATGTGTTCTTAAAACTTTGATAACAGTTCACAAAATTTTATTTACGCTCCAATGCAGCGGATTAATTGAATTTATGGATTAAGTTGTATTTATTTCAAATAAAAAATTTAACACAATTATTTCAATAGCCATAAATATCATTAAACAAAGCAATAGTAATAAAAGCAATAGGACACACACACACATAAAAATTATGGTTTTCAGACCCAGACCGTTCAAAGAACCGATAAAGGGAGAGGTTTAAGGTTTTTAATGTTGGATCGAGGTTCAATCGAGGTCCAACCGTAATGATATTATAATTAATTTTTTAATTAATTAGAATATAAAAAAATGTATTAAATTTGTAAATATTAGCAAAATTCACTAAAAATAACTTAAAAATTAAAACAAACTTTCAAATAAATTTTCATGATATAAATTTAACATAAAATAGTTCATTATAAGGTTAATAGAAAATAATACAACATAAATAAGCATGAAAATAATTTGTATAATAATCCCTCAAGTAGAAATCATTTTGATTAAATTAAAATCTCTTTAAAATAAATTCATAAATAACAAATTCCTATGCAAAGGTATTATTCTTAAATCACAAGTTAATTTAGCAATTTAAATAAATTTAGTAATATTCAATACATTAAGAGAAAGGTGACATTGAAGTTTGGAAAGAATAAATCATGTAAATATAATATATATATATATATATATATATATTTAATAATACTTCTTTTAGTACACAAGAGGCTTACCTGGTCCATTGGTCATGCTATCAGCCACAGAGCTTCAATGGAAGAGGTCTCGATTCTCATATATAAAAAAACCGGTTTCATTAGCGGTTCACGGTTAACTCGGTTGAACCAGCCAGTCCAGTCCAGGTTTGAAAACCATGATAAAAATCTCTTCAAACAAAAGAATTAATCCAATAATCAAATCTCGTGGAAAATTCACTAAAATAAACAATTATAACATTCTACTTAGATGATCTTTACACAACAAGACTTTTTATTGTAACCTTAACAAGCACATTCATTAGCTTCTCATTGCGATGGCCCTAGAATTTCTAGAATCCTTCTACGTAAATCTCCTCCACGAATGAACCTCATCCCTAACCTGGAACTCAAAATAAAAACAACATTGACCCATTGTTGAAAACAAACTCTAAGTTTAAGGAATCAAAGATTTATCCTAATTAGTGGATAAACATCATAGGGAGAGGAAATTAGAACATCTTAGGTTCATGAAGGTTTGCTCTCAACATAACATTAATACGACGACCTCTATCGTCTCTAAAAGTCTTGCAACAAGTAATTTATATAGATGCACAAAGTTGGGTTAAAACCAGGGACGGACCCAGGTGGGGGCCCAAGCCCCCCTAGCCCATTTTTTTTTCTACTTATGATATTATTCATTTTTGTATAGTTGCCCCCTCTTCCAAAACCTTAGGCTCTCTTCTTCCTCAATTAGCCTAGGCAACTTAGTACAACTAACAACCATCCAACCCAAAAACTTAACAAAAACAGTAAAAGCATTTATAATGGTGATTGTATTTTAGCAAAAAAAAAAGAACTGTTTTACCACCAAAGAACCAAAAAACCATGTGTTAGAGCATCATTATTGGTGGAGGCATATTGCTATAATGCTATTTTTAGCACCACAAACTACAAAATGTTGTGCTACATTGGTGGTGCTATAGGCAAACAAATTTGGCTACATGGTACAATAAACTGGTACTAGTACCAGTTTACTGTAGCAAGTTGCTACTTGCTTTTAATATTTTTTTTTGTTCTTTTTCCCATTGCTCCTTTTTTTTCTTCTTCTTTTTTTCAGCTCATCTCTCTCTCTCTCTCTCTCTCTCTCTCTCTCAAGTTACTGACCATTTCTCTTTTCTCTTTCTTCATAGTCAGTCTTTCTCCCTTTCAATTTTGTTTCTTTCTTCCTACATCCCAAGCTTCACAGTGAGTGTGTTCAATCCTTCTCCTTTTCAAATTTTATTTCTTCTTCCAACCCGAGCTCTCACCCATACCATCTCACCACAGGGTTTTGGGTTTGGTGGCTGGGTTCATTCTCCTCTCTCTCTTCTTATGCAGGTTTAGTGGTTGTGGTGGTGGTGTTGGTTGATTTTGGGTGTGGGTTTTGTGGATTGGTGGCTATGGTGGTGGTGGATGGTTTTTGGTGTGGATCTTGTGGATTGGTGGTTGTAGTAGAGGTGGTGGTTGATTTTGGGTGTGGGTCTTGTGGATTGGTGGCTGTGGTGGTGGCGGTGATTAGTTTTGGGTGTGGGTCTTTATGGATTGGTGGTTGTAGTGGTGGTGGTGGTTGATTTTGGCTGTGGCAGTGGGTTGTGGTTGTGATGGTGGCTGATTTTGGCTGTGGGTTTTGGCTATGGAAGTGGGTTTTGGTTGTGTGGCCTGTGATTGTTGATGTGTTTGTGGGTTCTTGTCGGTTTATGTGGCTGTGATCTTTGAGAGAGAGACAAAGAATAAAGAGAAAGAGATGAAGAATAAAAAAAAAGAATATTTAAATGAATTGCAAAAAAATATAGAACCATTCATGATGGTAGTGTTATAAAGTGAGGTGTTAAAATAGATAAAGTAGTTTTTTAAGTTACTAAAAGCTAAAAATTATGGCTCCACCAATGTTGGTGCTCTTATTGAAGAAGTTAAAGCTATTTTTTTTGTAACTACAGTAAACTAGTATAGATATCAGTTGATTGTAGCAAGTTGTTAAAAATAAAATACAATATTTTATTAAGATTATCTCTCTTCCTTCAATTGAAAAACTCAAATTCTCTCTCTTCCTTATTATTTTAATGAGTTGTTTATATTATTTTAAAATAAGTGGTAAAAAAATAGAATATTTGATGTTGGGTGTATTGTAAAGTGAGGTAGTAAGAACATTCTCATCAAATGTGCTAAAAATGCTAAATCATATTTTTAGCATTTTAGCACCTCAACTGATAAAAACACACCTACATCAAATATGCTAAATCTTAAAAATTTTAGCATTGAACTACAGTAGAATATCATCTTTGACACCTTACTGTAGCAAGATGCTAGTGTTTTTTAATATTTTTTTTCTCTCTCCCACTCTCTTGTGTGTCATGCCATTCTTCTCCCTCTCTCTTTCTCTTTCTCCTTCTCAGACCCTTGCTTTCCTCTCTTTTTCTCTTTCTCCTTCTATGGTGGTCTGAGATGAACAGGTAGTGAATCCATGGGAAGTTTTGGCCAAAGAAGGAGGCAAGATCGACTATGACAAGCTCATCAATAAGTTTGGCTATCAAAGGCTCGACCCTTCCCTTGTCGATGGCATCGAGCGTCTCACCTCCTGCCGCACCCACGTCTTCCTTTGCCGCGACGTCTTCTTTGCCCATCGATACCCCTACCACCGAATTTTAACTCAATCTAATATATGTATTGAGGGTAAATTTGGAATTTGAATATTTGACGATTGGATTTTTCCACTATTTACAGAGATTTCAATGATATATTGGATGCATTCGAGATGGTGGTGCAGCTATTGATCTTGCCGGCGGGGTGCGTGAGGGAGAGGTACTGGTTGAAGGTCGAGAAGTTTGGGTGCTAAGTTGATTTGTGGGTCTGGGTTGATTCAGTGGCTTTGGATGTGGAGGGTTTTTTTTTTTTTTTTTTTTTCCTTTACTGTTGTTTGTGGTTGCGGTGGATCTGGTTGGTGGCGGCGATGGTGGGTGGATGTGGTGGTTGTGGTATGGGTGGGTGGATGTGATGGCCGGTGGTGCTGGGTTGAGAAAGAGAGAGACATAGAGAGAGGAAGAATAAAAAATGATAAAGAAAGAATATTTAAATGAAGTGTTAAAAAAAAAAATAGAAGTTTTGATGTAAGAGATATTGTAAAGTGATGTGTTATATGTTATAAAGTTGGTTTTTGAGATGGTAATGGTGTGTTTGGATACCGCTTATTTTGCTGAAAACTGAAAATAATAAAAAAAAAAAAATTTATTGTTCACCAAAGGGTTACTGTAGATATGCCTATTTGCATTGTTCATGTCCCATAAACAGTGCAATAGGCGCTGGTTTAAAAAAAAAAAAGGCCTGAAATGCATTTTGCTGAAAAACGTGGACGCAATAATTGGTACCCAAATAGTACCTAAATGTTAAATTTTTTAGAATTTTTTATGGGAGTGCTCTAAAAATAGATTAAATAGCTTTTTGAGATGCTAAAAGCTAAATTTTTTAGCATCATTATTGTGAATACTCTAACTAAAAAAAAAATCCTAGCTAGCCTAGTATTAAAAAAAACATTATTTTGTTTTTTATTTTGTTGTTGTTGTTGTTGTTTTTTTTTTTTTTTTTTTTTGTTGGTTGGTAATAATTGCATCTTAATGTATTAAGAAATAATAATTTTGTGTATTTATAATTTGTTAATATTATATGAATGCTTATTTGGAGTTTTTTTTTTTTTGCTTATATTCCGGTGCTCTCTAACTTAAAATCTTGGGTCCGTCCCTTAAAACCTATTATAAACCCTTTTATACCCTTAATCCAGCAACCCATGTTAAGCAACCCATTCCACTGTTGCTCCGCCTCTTTTGATCTGCCATGCAAAGTTATTGATTTTTTTTTTTTCCTTGCATATGCTCCTTTGATTTATGATTGAGAAATCCTACAGTGGGATTTCTATTTGTTATGGGGTTTTTTGTTGTAGGTAGTTATAAAATTATTTGTTAGATATTTTGTAAGAAAAGATTATGATTTTCAGTACAAATCAAACGCTCGAAAATATCTTTCATAATAATTTTAAACCGCAATCAAACACCAAATATTTAAAGACAAAACAAACCCTACTTTGTCTCAAAAGTCAATCCTTTGTTTTTTCTTGTTTACCTCCAGCCAAATATCGAGGCATGGCTAGCTTTTTTTTTTTTTTCTTTTTTTCTTTTTTTTTTTTTTCAGTATTGACTTACAGCAAATTGCCAAATAACCATACAATTCTTTTTTGACCTTTTGGTAAACTATTAGCCCTCGGCCTTAGCGATTAGCCTGGTCCCAATTCCTTGCCCCATCTCAGCAGCCCACTAACTAAGAGGTCCAAAAGGGTACATTAACTGTTATAATTGTCCTTGTACATTGCAACGGATAGGGTCCAATATTCCACTGTAATGCCATGAACTGAAAGACCATGCTATGAGCTTTTTGCAACAGAAGCAACTTTATTTGACTTACTAGCCTACTAGGCAAGAACGTCGATCTAAACAGTATAATTACATAAATGTTGTAAAAAGGACATTCAAGTAGGAGAAATTATTAAATCTACTAAGAGGATTGAGTATTCATTCCAATACATGCTTGAAAGGATGCATATATTGATTGTGTAAGGACCAGATTTGACTCCCTAGCTCAAAGGGTGGATGGACGGATTTAGGTCCAAAAAACCCAATACAATGAATTTATAGAAAGTAGGTTGGAAAACTGGGTTTTAATAAATTAAATAATCACTAAAGTGGATTCAGATGACAAGAAAATAAAGATAGTCTGGTTTAATCTAAAGAAAAATTGTCCTCAGTACAGTCTGAGTAGATCAGTTCTTATATATTTTTCTCAAGTTTGATTACAAGTTCAGTTTATGATTGTTACAGTCTTTCTTTTTCTATTTCACGATACCCTTTCTCAAAGTATCTCTTCCATTTTATACTATTTTCACCTTTCATCTCCACCTTCCACGTGCAGATCAAATTATTAGTGTTGATCTTTGTCCCATCAGCCTTATACTAAAGTCTTCAGGTAGTAGCTATAAAACTGAAAGTTACTGTTCAAGTATTACTTCCTCATCAACGCGGTTAGAGAGTTAGCTGCAGAGCATTAAATGTGGTGGTAGCAGCTTTCCCTTGAGATATTTCATAACTTTCCTCTGTCCTGTTCCTTCTTGATACTTATCCTCTGCCATAGAATGATCCAAAACATTACTCTTGACGTCAGACCACATCTTCTAACCTCCGCCTTACTCAGCGGAGGAGGAATTCTTCCTCGGACCACCCTTCTGGATGATTTTAATCGGATTGTTTAACCATCCTTGGATTGTTTAATCGGATTGTTTAACCGTCTTTGTGAAAGTGTTTACCCGTCCTCGGATTGTTTAACGTCCTTGGATTGGGCCCATGGCTCAATATAAACATAGATATTGGCTCCTGGGCCTATCATCCCTACAGGTTGCATTATGTTTCAATCTCTTCTCAAACAGAGGTGGTATTATCTATTATGTACAACTATTTTATGTAGCATTCCTCTTATATGAGAATGAGTCCCATATTTATGGGCTATAATTTTATGTGAAACAGTTAGAAGGATGTTATATGCAATTATTACACTAAATAATAGATATCTCAAATGAGAGTGTTTTTTCTTGCCTCGGCTAAGATAAGACATGGTCAAAATTTTTTTTTTTTAAAAGTTGGTTTGTGGAGAATGGAGATCTAATTTTATCAATGAAAATATAAATTCAATAATACATTTAATTTTTAATAACATAGTTTTTATGTTTTGTTACTTGCTTGATCATATTATTATATCTACCGGTTTGTTGTAGTGCTAAAACTTGATTTGTGGTGTATTATGTTTGTTTATTTGTTTTTAGAAATATGTTTTATGGTTTACAAAAATGATTTGGATTCATTTTAGAGATATGAAAATAGGAGTCCAAAAAAAAAAAATCCCACCTAAAAGTGGGGCGATGGGGTTTAAGGGAGGGTTTTGTTGCCGCAAAAAACTAGGCGGGTTGTCCCGCTGTCATTTCATAGGTCGGTTGGTTTCTATGAAGATAGGGGCATAGAGCACTGTGTATGACATCATTAATTATACTATGCGCTATGGTTGGAGACATGAACTTCGTATCTCATCTCTCTCTGAGTGTGTATTGAATCTATTGACAACTGACTCACCGAAAGGTGGTGCCATTCCATCTAATCACATCCTACTCAATGCCCCTATAAATAATCATCTCAGATTTCGTTATCATCACCCTCTATGTTCTTTGTATTAGAAAGGAATTAATGGAGAGTGTTGATTTTGGGTTGGGTAAAGTTTATATTTTTCATTTTTCCAAAGTGAAACAATCATTTTTTAAGGTTTTGTAAGTTATCATCACTCTTTATTTACTTTTTTTTTTCTTTTTTTAATAAAAAACAAATACGAGGAAATACGAGGAAATGAAATGTAGTTTTAATACAAAAATATACTATAAACTCTACTGAAAAGTGATAATGACTTTTAGGATCCTTTTAGTTGGAGGGGTAGAAAAGTGAGAAGATAGAAAATTGTGGAATGATGGAAAAGTAGGAGGATAGAAAAGATTTTATTTTCTCTCATTTTTGTTTGATTGGAGTGGAAAAGTAGAGGGATGGAAAAAATGAGTTTGAATAAATTTACTCATATACCCTTATTAAAAAATGATGTCCAATTAAAAAAAAAAAAATGACAAATAACCATACAAAAAAGAGAAATCACCCAAAAAATTTTATAAAAATAAAAAACATGTTCCTAAAAAAATCACATCTAGTAAAAATAAAAATAAACTATCACACCCAAGCCCCAAAAAAAAAAAAAAAAGAGAGGCAATGTTAATGCCCAAGAAAAAAAAAAGTGACAATTGGCAACGTGATTGCCCAAAAAAGGAAAAAAGAAAAAAAGAAGTAAAAAAAGGGGCAACGTTATTGGCAGTGTTGTTGCCCAGAAAAAAGAAAAAAATGTAACTTAAATTGAAAGTATTTGTGTAAAGTGCATCTTTTAGCACTTTTCCCTTCTCATTTTTCTCCCAAATTGGGAGGATAAAAAAAGGTGGGTCTGGAGGGAAAATTTCCCCCTTATTTTTTGTCTCTCTTGTTTTCTTTCCTCAACCAAACAGTGAAAAATGTCATTTTCCACCCCATTTTCCTCTCCTTATTTTCCATCCTCTTTGTTTTCACCACAACCAAACATACCCTTAAAGGAAGATGGGATAAGTTTTACCTTGTAGTACACAATACACTCTCTTAATCAACGTGGGACAATTACTCGTTTCTTTTTTAAGAAACAAATACACACACAAACAAGAAAGAGAATGAGCTTCTAACACTAAAACACGGCCAAAATAGGTAACTAGCCATAATTTTCTAACTATGTAGTTAGTAATTCTGGTTCCCAAACTATATTTTTTACTAGCATTTCGAGTCTAGGAGACTTGATTTAGGGTCTATAAATCGAGTTTTTGGGACTTGATTTTTATGGGTTGTTCACGTCTGATGTGGCACTTTTTCCACATGGCATCTACATGGAAATCGAGTTTCTAAGACTCGATTTACATCTAAAAAGAAAACAAAGAAAACCAAACAGGAAAAGAAAACCACAACAACAGAAATATGTGTTCATCAGAGAAGAAAAAAAAAAAAAAAAAAAACAGAAACAGAAACAGGGGTGGGCCATGCGCGGCCTAGGTTGCGCTGCGACGTGGGTTGCGCGGCGGCCTGGGTCTGGCGCGGCCTGGTCTTGCACGGCCTGGGTCAGCTTGAGCTGTTTCTTCTTCTTCTTCTTCTCCATTTCTTCTTCTTCTTCTTCTTCTCTTTCTTTCTTTTTTTTTTTTCTTTCTTTCCGCGTTTTTTGCTTTTTTGCATTTTGGATCATTAATAATATTATTTTTGGGTTAGAAATCGAGTCTTAGAGACTTGATTTCCATGTACATGTCACATGGAAAAAGTGTCACATTAGATGTGAACAACTCATGAAAATCGAGTCCCAAAAACTCGATTTACAAACCCTGAATCGAGTCTCTTAGACTCGAGATGCTAGTAAAAAATATAGTTTAGGAACCAGAACTACTAACTACATAGTTAAAAAATTATGGCTAGTTACCTATTTTGGCCCTAAAACACACAATAAACACATTTACACTCAAAAGTCATGATAACTTTAATTTATCTTTGTAAATGGTGCTAGATTTGTAAGAGGAAAGTTACTATAATCACCCCCCCCCCCACTTAAGTAAAGTTTAAGTTGATTTTTCATTTATTTTAGTCTTTTCCTTACTTGCAATTTATCAAGATATTATATATTGATCCTTAAACCCTCATAAACAAATAATTATATAATCTTCTTTTGTGAGTACAATAATGTTGTATTCCATCATTTCACATAATAGTAAATTATATTATTTAAATTCATAGTGAAACTCATTATTCATATAAGACGAGGAAGTTTTTCAGTATCATTATACTCCCAAAGTATTGTACAATTTTTCCTTTTAGATAGGATTGTCAATAAGTTGGATTTGAAGATTTTTCTTACTCTATTCGGTCATAATGATATGAATTTGAGATACTTTTTTTTTTTTTAAATGACTTTAAGTTCAAATGTTTAAACCCTTCAACAATGATTTAAATAGTTATATTGTATTTTCAATATATTTGAATGAGAGTAATACAAAATTATTACAATGATATATTGAGTAGTTACTATGCTTAATTAAGTTTATATTATACTATAAAGTTGGTAGAAGCACTAGAAAATTTAACCTAATATAAATTCTTTCCCTAACCCTAAATATGAAATTTGATTATTGTAGTAGTTATTAATAGGTAATTATAATGATTGTTTTATATGAAACTGTAAATTTTACAATTTAAATAAAATATGATATGTCAAGATTTTAATAGAAGATTTAAATATAATACAGAATTTAAATTCAATTGAAATATATATATATATTAAAATAATAACCTGTAAAATTGTAAGATTTTCAAAGTTTATGTTGCACAATATCATGAGATTAATCAAAATTCAAACATTTGAGTTTTATATATATTATTACTTGCCAGTAAGTCAGTAACCCAATCAATACATGAGAAAGCTCAATGAAATACGATTATATATAGCTGTCTTATAATTATTATTTTCTAAATATGAAATTTGATAATTATGGTAATTAGATGTAAATACAATGTTTTATTTATATAAATAAAGGGATAAAGTGGGACCAGAGAGCCAGAGGATTGGGTGGGGTCATAGCTGAGTCAGTTGCCAATTTGCCATGATTTCATGAATAAGGGATCGGAGAGTTGGCATCATGAAGGGGAGCAAGCATGATGAGACAAAGAGCGGTTGTGCTTGGCAATGGGCCCACACAACCCCCCTCCACTCTTTGTCTCTCTATTTTTTTTTTGCTGAATCACCCTTTGTCTCTTGTTTGTGCAAATTAATATTCAAAAAATGTAAAAAAGGCTTTCCCTAAACTGTTTGAGCTTTTGCTTGGGGAGACAAATCCAATCAATGGCGCACACCAAACTTAACAGAGTGCTCTCTGCTTGGCCTTCACATGCAAACCAGTCTATCCTTGTACGCGTTTTTTCCAATAGCATGTTTTTGTATGTCTCTAGCTATGTGATTGTGCGTGTTGTGTGTGTATGTGTGGAAATTATGAATGGAGCTATAGATGGAGGGGCCTCCTCATCTCTTTAAATTAATATACACTTAAACAATTGAATTGTTATAAGTGGGAGGAAAATTTGAATCATGATTTTCTTTATGTAGGACATCAACTCGACAATGCTACTGAGGTATGACATTGTGGATACAAATTAAGATGCATTTTGATAGGATATAGGTTCTTCAAAAGGTATTGTCCAAGAACTCGCTGTTACTCGGTCTAAAGGTGGAATAGACGAGTAATACAATGAAAAGCCTGGCATAAAATATGGACAACCCAATCTTATTTGAAAAAGTAGGATCTTTGCAGCACGTGGGTGATATCCGCATATAATTGATGCACCACTTCTAAACATTGGCTCATAACTTGAAACATTCGCCTATAATTTTAGTAATGACATCTTCTACAACCCTTTTTTTTTTTTTTTTTTTTTTTTTGAGAGAGTTTCAACCTATGGCGTCCGTTCCTGATAATAGCTCTTTATCATCAGACCAAGATACCAATCAGTTTTTGGTGTAGGTGGGGATTGAATTACAGATCTCTTATACAACTATCAGAGACTTTACGAGTTGAGTTAACTACAACCCACAAAAAGAGAAAATGAAAAAAAAAAAAAAATTTCATTGGAAAATGGCTAAAGTTCTATGTAAACAGCAAGTATGACCCAATCCAAGGTATGAGAAAAACTCAATACCTCAAGACATTGTATTTTTTGGATTCAAATTGTTGACTCAAGTATAGATGAATTTTGGTTGGCACCATATTGGTATTTCTCCGAACTATGCGTGTGATTTACATTTTTATGCTGCTTTTCCAAAGCTCAGTCGGAATCAACTAAGTTTTTTACATTATCCTGTTTAAATTTTTAGTACTCCACTAAATGATGTTATTATTTTATTTTTGAAACAAAATTGTATAGTACAAAATATCAAAAAAGCACAGACAAATACACAATCATTATGGCTTTTTGCGTGCGATGTACAAATCAATTAATAAGTGACAATTTTTTTTTTCAAAAAAAAAATTATTACTTACATTTAAACATTTATTATTTCTTGACTTTTATCCTTGGAATATACGTTAAATATTTAAAACCTTTAGAGGTTCAAATAAATCAGGTTCATTAAAAGCCAAAAGTGGCATAACAACTTCAAATTAATTTCAGTACATTTGTCATCAAACTCATGGATTCATACTTTTCCACGCATCTTCCAAACCAATTCATCAGAGATTGTTAAAACCATCCACGCATCATGCACGTATCATTTAAATAAACCATATAAATTATTAAATGAATTATATAATTAAAAACACACGAAAATGATTTTATCAATCACCATATAATGAGTTTGTGAAATTTTCTTCCATACTAATCTAGGGTCAAAATAACTAAATAGGGCACTTGTTAACAATTAATTTAAAGAAAGTTTTGATATCACTTTTATAGGAAATGAAAAAAGTTATTAAAATATTAATTTTTTTTTTTTTTTCATAAAAATTTACTTTAACTAGATTCTTAATCACTGCCCTAAGGGCATTTGTTAGTATTTCCCTTATCAAGTCCCGTATAATTTTTTTTTTTTGGAACTCGATATTTATGAAATCAAGTTCTACACATAACCCAATACTCATAAAATCAAGTTACAAAAATATGGTATTTTTTTTTATAATTTATAGAGAGTACTATTTTGCTGAAAGTTTCAACTATATAGTAGTATTTGTTCATTTTAGCCCGCATCTAGGATAAACTTTTTTGCAGCCAGAAAATCTATGCCGAAAGGCCCGAAACGGTGTACCATATCCTCACAACTGTGCACCATTTGATTCGTTGGAATTTGTTAGATGTGGCGAGGGACATCATAATTTGGATGGCGGGAATTAGAGTGTATGAGAATTTTGTGGCAGACAATGTAGGATTCACGAAAATCACCTCTGACCCACTTGGACGGACAGAGAGGATAATATTTTAAATCTAATTAGGCACCAAATAGATAGGAATTACTGTTAATTAAATCCCACCTTTTCTCATTCGGAATGAATTCACTAATTTCCCTGAAAAGACGCTTAAAGCAAGTGTTTAAAAGGGGTTTTCCTTTTTTCTTTTTTCTTTTTTCTTTTTTTTTCCTCTCTTTTTTATTTTGGTTTCTCAATGATTGGACTTGACCTTGGCAATCTCAAAAGATTTGTCAACGTTTTTTTTTTATAAATAATTCTTATTTATGGAGAAAGAGTTTTTTTTTTCTTCTTCTTCCTTTTTGAGCCCGAGTACAGAAAATTTATTGAAAAAAAAAAAAAATTCAAACAAAAAAGGGTTAAAGGACTGTCCCATCTGCCTCCACATCCTTTACAAATTACAATTGACCAATGAAAACTTGACAACCATTTTTTAGTCTCTGACATTAAATACGTCTTCCACAGTTTCATGTCCAATTCAATTCAGCAATGATATCCAAAATTATTAACTTGTAGTTGTATGATATAATTGATAATTTTTTTTTAATAAAAAAAACTGTAATACTTATTAGAAAATTTTTTAAACAGATTTATAATATATTATATAATGAGAATACTGCTACAAAAGAGGTTAACTTTTATAGTAGTAATCTGAGGTTATAAGAACTGAAATTCTAACACACTCAACTAAAGCACATGACATATGAACTTGATTCCTTGTGAAATAGGCGAGGAATGTCACCAAGTTGTAGAGTTAACCTATATTTTCTTGAAGACAACATAAAATGATATATCAATAAATTATACATAGTGAAAATTGCAATCAAAATTTCTAAAATTGAGGTTAGTAGGCTTTTTTTTTTTAATGAAAAAAAAAATGCTTTTAAGTTTTATTACCTTGTCTTCTTATTTGGTCAATTTATGCTAAACATTTCTTTTTTTATTTATTTATTAGGTAAATATGATGCATACAAAAAAATAAGTTTTGAATATAGTTTTTTTCCAAACCGTTTAGAGGAACTTTCTCAAACTCATTACATAACAGTTGATAAAACTATCCATGTTTATTAATATAAATAAGTCACATGACTTTTTAAACAGCTATGTGACTAAAAGTACATGTAAATAGAGCTAATTTCCCCCCATTTTCTATGAGATTTTAAACTCATGATATAATTGTTGCATGTTGCTTTCACATAGATACAAAACACTTGTATCCATATTTGTATATCAAGATAGCTTACTGTGGCTTTTAAAAAATACAAGTTTTAAAGTACCTTAAAATAATATGATACATTTTACAGATACTCAAATTCATAAGATAAGAGTCAATAACCTTTGAGTCAAATGACATTTTCTGGTGTTTCAATAAGAACATCTAAAGTTCAAACTTTGAAGTACTCTTTTGTCAAATAGAAGTTATCAAAACTAACTTATATAGTAAAGAAAATTAAGGACACGATACATAATAATTCCCTCTATAATTCTTTTTTTAAGAACAGTTTCCTATATAACTTAGGATTTAGGAATGAATTTAAATTACCAACATGCCCCTTTGAAGTGATAGTCATTCTATAAGTACAAAATTTTTATAGGATGGGGTCTCCAGGAGGAATTTCACGTACATATATACTTAGATTAGACCAGTACTAGAGACTAAAGTAGAATTTCTATCTTGTATAAAAAAGAAAAAGAAAAAAAGGAATGAGTTTAAATATATTCGACCAGATTTATTAAAAAAAGCTTCAATTAAAACAATGGACTAATTAAATTGTTTTAATTCACCCATAAAGAGTTGTTGAAAACTAAAAGAAACAAAAATCAAGTACATTATAGATCAGACTTATTTGAGCACTAAAAGAGTCATCACATGAACATCATGTGGTCTTTAATTTATTAAGAACAGAAATAACATATAAAATTATCGAAATTTCATGAAACTGTATTCACCAGATATAAATTTTCTTAAGTTATTCGCAACTTTTTATGTGCAAAAATGTTACATGCTATTTGCATGAAAACTTTTTTGTGTCTAGATAGTTTATAAATACAACTAATATAAATTTTCTATAAATTTTTGTAAATAACAATTAACTGACTTGACTAATTGAAATTATTTAAAAATATATGTTTTTAATTATCATTTTTTTAAAATCAATTAAAATTACTTCAAAATCTAGAGGAAATTATATAATATTATCAAAATCCTATTAAAAAAAAAACTTTATCCCCATGTTTCATTCAAAAGTAGGTGGATAAAAGAAATTAGATGATTTTATATTTTAAAAAAAGAAAAAGAAAAGAAAACGACTGCTCACCAGAAAAAAAATGAAAGTTCAATAATGTTGCTCGGTTAACAGTGGTGACGATGTATGTTTCCGTGCAACAACTAATTCCACCGACTACAGAGGGTTGTAGTGTTACGTCGCCGCATTAGCAGACTGAAATGTTATTTTCTGTTGTTACAGCGACATCGTATATTCTTAGTGAAAAAACAAAACGTCGTCGTATATTCCATTTTATTTATTTTTCCCTGAGTGCAGTGTTCTTGGTTTTATTTTATTTTATTTTGAGAAAGTCTATCTCACTTTTTATTTTTTGGTTAACAACTACACCAATTATAATTGTAAATACCATCAAGTTATGACAAAAATTATAATAAATTGTATGGTCTTAGAAGAACTGTATTATTTTGATATGAATCTTTGGTTTTAATTATTTAAAGCTGATTTATTCTGTATGTGTCATATACTCACAGGGGAAGAAGAAGGTGGGCCATTAAAATCTACTCGAGAAATCCATTGATCAGGCTAATAGGCAAGATTAATTAGCTATTGATCAGTAGACTGTTGAGCTCAAAAGTAATGTACAACTGTAGCTGCTCAAGTGTAGCTATGGCCCAAGCAGGACCGCCAAATGGAGTAATGGACTTAAGAAAATAAATTAGTAAGTTAGATAGGTTAATCTTTTCAAATTAAATTTTCTCCCTTAATATAGCAAAAAATCTAAGAGCACACCAAATTTACATCCAATTTCACACTTAGGTTAATGTGTCAAGTTGTGATCTTAGCATTTTCTAGTTGTGATTGGTGCATAATAAAAATAACAATACTAATACCATAAATAACAATCACAGAGCTTTTGCCACAAGGCTCACAACTCATCATGTAATGAGTTGTGAATAGTTGAGGTGTGGACGCATAACTTTTTTTTTCACCATTCACAACTAGTCTGTGACAAAAGTTGTGTGATTGTTTGTGGTCCTAGTATTAAACCCATGTGAAAATAATGTTGCTTTTATTTTAAGTTTGACAATAAACCATATGGGATTTATTTATTTATTTATTTTTGAGAAACCATATGGGAATTAGGTGTGTAGAATTGTTGTAAGTATACCGCAATTACAATGCCCCAAAATTATAAAGGGAAAGATTCATTTGAAGTAATAAGTTGCCTAGTTAAACTCCTCTCAAAAAAGAAAGTTCCCTAATTAAACCAACAACGCGGTCGCATTAAATAACATGCCGCAGAACAGGCGTTATCTTCCCTCAAAGACATTTAGAATTTTTTTTTTAGAAACAATTAGATATACTCTCTCTCAAAAAAAAAAAAAAAAAAAAGAAAAAAGAAAAAAAGAAAAGAAGAAACAATTAGATTTTTTTTTTTTTTTTGGTAAAAAGACAATTAGATTTAACTATGTGAATATATATATATATATATATATATATAAATATAAATAAATAAAATAAACATTAGCACTATGTGGCTTTTTTTTTTTTTGAGGGAACACTATGTGGCTATTTGGTGAATATAATTTTTTGTATAATTATTTGTGTTCCATCAATTGAGGTATGTTATGTTTATGATTTTGTTTTCCATTTTAAACTTTAGTTATTTTATAAAGAAAGTAAAAAGAATACTGTAAGGACACGATTTGGTGACGAACCTAAACAGTATTGGGTTCGTACGTAAAAGGCCCAGACAATATGATTTGTAGAGCGTGGGTGTAAAGAGCTAGGTTAACTGTGGTATCTACCTCCAAGATTTTCTCTCAAGCCCATACAAGGTTTTCCTTCTTTTTCGTTGGTATAATCAGCGTTTTTTTCCTTAAGTCCCAGTGTTACTCTCTCTCTCCTCCTTCTTACTTCTTTCCCTTCAGTTTTATGTGTGTTCTTCTTTTTTCTCGATCCCCCTCTTCATGTTCTTCGTTTAGTTTATATACTCCCCTTCGCGATCCATCCTCGCCGAACACGTGTAGATTGTGTCCGGGGGATTTCTTTCTGTCCCATCTGGCACCTCCTGGAACTTCCTATGGGCAGCTGTAAGGCTGCTTCCCTACTGCTCAGGTATCACCTCCACATTAATGCGGCCAGAGAGTTGGTTGAGAGGTCATTAATGTGGAGGTAGCTATAGTTTCAGATATTTGTTTGCCTTATCTCTTTCATCTTTAGTCGGCTACTCTACCCTTTGAGATGACCTAATTCTGAGATCTGATCGCGGTGAGACCACGTCCTGATCGTCCTCGGACGCGATCGTCCTCGGACGCATACCGCCGAGGAGCATGACGTCCTCGGACGGGTATACGGCCTCGGATGGGCCACTGGCCCAACAATCCTCAACCAATTCTGAATCCTATGGGCCTATCAACCGAATGATCCCCACAAATACATAATAAGTTGTGATTGGTAAAATATAAAGTAGAACACAAAAAATAATACATAAGATTTGTATTCCTATTTGGCGTATACAAATCATCTATCATAGTTTTTTATTTTTTTTATTCCACTTTATTCTTTGCTAATTATAATTTGTCAATTTTTTTTAAAGACACATGGTTTACCATAATTGGTGGAGTATAAAGTGGAAAACAAAAATATGAAAAGAAGAATTTGTATTTACTATTTGGCTAATATAACCATACCATTAAATTTAATTGAGAATCTAAAGTATTGTAACTAATTATACCAAACTTTTATCCAATTACAAAACTAAACAATGTTCCTCATTAGATAATAGATATTGGTAATAAGCACTTTGTCGCCTTTTGTTAGGATTTTTGTCAAATTCAATGGAAAATTCCAATTTCTATTGAATAAGTTTTTCTTTAAAATATTATTATTTATTATTATTATTATTTTTAACTCTTCCACTAAATTTGACGAAAGTTCCAATAGCAAGTGAAAAGTGCTTAATTAATACCACTAATTGAAAGGGGAAATAGCTCGATATTTGCAATAAACTTTTTTAAATTTGGGTCTTAGGGTCTATTTGGATACTACTTATTACTGAAAACAGAAAATACTGTAACAAAATAATTTTTAAAAGTGTAAATAGTATCGTGGGACCCAGTTTAAAAGTTGTTTTTCTGGAGAAAAAAAAAGTATTTGTAGGTCTCGTGAATAGTGCATGAGACCCGGGCCCACCAAAAACTGTTGGACACTGGACGCGCAAAACTCTATCCAAACATACACTTAGAAAATTATTATTTGATTGATGTGATTCTATGTGAAATTTTGGTGGAGTTGGCCTTGAGTTAGATCCAGTTGTTCAACAAATTGAAACTAATAAGATGTCAATTTTAGAAATAAGTTAACTTCGATATGTTTTATTCTACATATTGAGATTTAATGCAATATTTAGAATATTGCACCAGGTGCAATTGTTTTTGAATGCTGTGATTATAAGTTAAAAAGTTCATTTTTATTCTAAGTCTTTGGAAACAATATCTTTTCCAAATCCTCGAGACCAATTGCATTGGACACAGGATCTTAATCGTTATTCCACATGCTGAACAACATGTTGTCCGATGCTCCTTCTCAAGTTGGACTTTGATTCACACAGTTCATTTTATGACCTCATGCCATGCATTTTAAATGTCGTATATATGATAGGTTGAGGTCCTCCAATGGGGTTATCATATATACACAGGGAAGCGGGAAACTTCGGCCCCTTCCTAATTGGTCTCACTTTTTTAAAGGTTAGAAAGTTAGATATACCTTGCAATCCAACCCATTTAAGATTCTACTACAAGTTAACAAATATGCTTTAGAATTTTGATTACATTTGACGTTGTCTTTGCTTTCACTTTCACTCCAATGCCGTGCTGCCTTGGACATCCTTCACCATATATCAGAATAATATTTCACTGTTTTTCCAAATAATAATTTAACCATCATTGTGCAATTAAATTGTTCAAAAGAACAATAATTGAGTTTGTATAGTATAACCCTAATTAGCAACAAAAAAAAAAAAGTTTGTATATATATATAGCTAATAATGCTCTAGCTAGAAGTATAGCACAAAGACTTTGAAGACTGAAGACTCACTTCCCTGAGCTCTCAGTCAGTCTGTTTTCATCATCATCATGGTTCCCGTAAACCACGTCCATCAGAGAATATAAAAGATAATTCAAGCTTTCATATTTTGGTTGCTGTTGGCCATGGGCCATCTTATATATATATAGACATATAGTTCATTTTTATAAAGAGTGGACCATTTGACAAAAAGGTGATGCAAAATTCTTTTCGTTTAAGTAACACAAAAAAGAAATTGAAAAAGTCTTACCCCTTAAAAGGGTACAATTTAAAATAGTGTATAAGCCAAAGGCATGTGAATTTGTCTAGCTAGGTTAATTAATTAGGGACCCCATATTAAATAAATGTTTTAGATGACACATTTACTAACTCAGGTCAAAGGTTGCATATATAGTTGAATTAGTTTATTAAAACTTCTTTTGAAAACATTTATTTATGTATAGAATGTAGAAATCAAGCATCATGTTGACATCAAGATATGTTTTCGAAAAAAGAGAGAGATGTGTGCTATAGAATATTGTTTATTCCATAATACGAAACTTTGTCTTCTTCTAGCATAGAGCAATTGAATATATGCTTCTTCTTTTTTCTTTCAGAGTGTGGATGGTTTCAAGTAAGGAAGGGATGGTGCCAGCCTTTTTTGATGGGGATGCCAAAAAGTTCAGTGTCTTTTTGAGTTTAGGCTCAAATTTGTAGGGCATTTTTATGTAGAAAGTGAGAAAGAGGTGCCTTTGCCACAGTTTACCTTACTGTTTCAGCCTGTGATATTTACCTTGTGGGCTGAGATGGGGATGAGTGTGAGTGAGTGAGTGAGAGAGAAGAGCCATCATTGCTATTGAGCAAAGGCTTATTCACTGACATGGGCCACCATGATGCTAAAAGAAGTGTCACCGGTCACAACACCCTCTCTCTTAAAAGGCCTAGACCCCCTGGCCCTTAAATCTCTCAAAATCCCATGCCTAATCATTTCAACGTTTTTGTTTTATATTATTATTATTTAAAATATTTATATTAAATAAAAAAAGATTTCATTTCCAAAAGAAATGTGAAATCTAGTACCCTTTTGTAAAAGTCTCCCAAAATCCTATGGGTTGCATGCCTCCTTTTGCCAAAAGATTCAAAACATTTTGAAAGCACACTCATCTCCCTCTCATCATTCTAAATTTAAACCAAAGGTGAAAGATGCATAATTGAAGTGAAAAAGATCATGATCTATCAATCAGTTGAAATGAAAAAAGATTACCAGCTTTCAGATATATATTGGCATATCATATGCAAGTGCTTGGAATGGATTTGCAACTTTTCCCTAGTTCTTGATATTTGAAAATATTGGAACATTATGTGGTTGTCATGTGCGATTTGCTTTTGTGCTTTGGCGGGAATGGAAATCATCTTTTTTGTCACAATAATGTTTGACAAAAAGGTTGAGATGAGCTTTTCCCCTCTACCCCTCTCTCTTGTTTTCCTTCTTTTTACAATGTGCTTATTTTGTAGGTTTATCTAAAAGGTGATTGGGTAATGATATATTGAGAAAAAAAGACAGTACTTAACTACTTATATAAACAAGAGTGATGACTATTTAAGATGCTAAAACTTGCCTAGTTGCCTTTGCTTAGTGCAGTATTTGCAATAATTTATGGCAATTGGCATATATTGTTGGTCCCATTTTATTAATTTTTTTAAGGATGGTCCGAATTTTAGTTTAAAGTTCAATCCTTAAGGAAATTTAGGATCATAACTTTTTGTATTACAATTCTATTGTGATAGATTGTGAGTGGTAGACAACAAGTGGTGAGTTCATGTAAAAATGAGAAGCAGCCACTCACAACCTATTACATCAGAGTTGTGGCACAAAAAGTTGTGGTTCTAGAATAATTCCAAGTCTTAGCAATAGAGAGTCCTTGTCTTTTATGTGATTATAGGTGATTAGAGGAAAAAATGGGGATGTGGACTTTAAAAGGGGGGGAGGGGGGGGGGGGGGAAGGGCGGTGGACGTGATCCTAAAACTTTTTTTGTAAGAAAAATATACAGTATCAGCATCACACATGTACATTAAGATCTATGAATTTTGATTTTTGATACTTTCTTTATAAATTATCATTTTGTTGTTGACTATGTTATTTATTTATTAATTCAAATAATTAGGAGAGGAGGATTTAAATTTTCAATGCCTCTGTTGGAAATACCAGAAGACACCTACCAATTGAGTTATAAAATTCTTAACTAGTTATTATAATGCAAAGTAACCGCTAAAAGATGCTGAAAATTTCCTTGTATTTATCTCCACTCTACCCCATAAATTCTTGAGGCTAAATCATACTTATGCCAGGAATTGAGATTGAATATTAATACAACAGTAAGATATTAAGCAAGTTAATTATTGTCCCATACCCATAGCAAGGCACGTCCACCTACAAAAATGTATATCTTTTTCTTTTTTTTGGCTTGAATTAAAGATTTTTATTGCCAACAAAATTGTATGTCAAATTAATATGGGAATGCTGCCTAGATAGTTGAAATTAATATTCTGTTTTTATTTTTATTTTTAAATATAATTGTAAATTTACACAATTTATTTATTTAAAAAATAGACTCATCCAAATATACATTGAAAGTGACTGAATTTGCTTCCATGAAATCCCTTCTACTGCTTTCTCAAATCATTGAAATAACAAGATTTTCACAAACTTATTTTTCCCTTGGGGTGTGAGTTGAGTCATGATCTTAGTTTTGGAGATAAAAAAGATACCTTGAAATATTTCCTGAATTATCACAAGGGAGATATTGGGTTTTTGTTTATTATAATTTGATATTTGGAAGGAAATGGAATTTGAATCTTGAACATCTCCGTTAAAATCACCAAAAAAGTTTTATTGAATTATAAGACTTGATATTGGAATATATATATATATATATATATATTAATATGAAGGGATATTTTTTTTGACATATATCATATAAGAATGAGATCTAGATTTTTTGACAGCCAAAATCTTGAAAAATTTATAGAAAAATTGCATTAATAAAACATTAAAAACATAAATGGCCGTGAAAAATATAGAAAAATTTCAAATGTGGACTACATAATATTCAATACTTTGGCATATACGGACTTTTACTTTACCTCTTTTTTTTTTTTCTTTTTTCTTTTTTTAAAAATTTTCTGGTAAATGACTCAAACTACAAAAACCTACTCCATACGATTGGAGAAATTATAGAGTCCTCTGGTGGACCACGTCACTTGTCCACCATTCCATTAAAAAATTTCCACTTGTTTAAAATTGCTGAGTCAGTAATTAATTTCTGTTAAAAGAAATTTTGTAACTAACAATTTTAAACAGGCGAAAGTTTTTTAATGGAATGGTGGACCACATCACTTGTCCACCATGTGGATCTTATAATTTCTCCCACGATTGAGTAGAATTAGAATAAATTCCAGCTTGAAAAGTGGCATGAATCAATGTCCATTTTACACAGCTCTTGTACACCAAGTTGCACCTGTTTTTGGCATATTCATTAATACTAATATGAAGAAAAAAAAATTAAGATTCCTTAATAACCACAAAATTATCAAAATAAAAACTTCTCCAGAAACATTTTCCACTAATAATGGATAATTTTTTTTCCTCCCCTGTAATCAGGAAACCATATTATAAATAAGTTGTAAAAAAAATTTGGCAAACCAAACATATTTTAAATGTGGCGCAAAGCATATAAATATGCATCTAGTTCACTTCAGACTTTTCCCAAGTGAGAATACAAAGAAAGAATACCGCGCATCCTCTATCCAACGAAGAGAAATAAAAACAAAAGAAAGAAATTCTAATCTTGTGGTTGTACTTTAAAGACCAACGGAAAAAGTTAGTTTTGTCTGAAATGTACAACCTTTGAAATACAGGTTTTGTTTTGTCCGAATTGTACAACCTTGAAAGATAGATATATTATATATATTGTGTGAAAGTAGGCAAAGCCAAGTGCTAAAATGTCGTCCAAAGATGGGAGTGGTTACTGTAAAACTATATTTTAATGGTGTTGTACAATGCATGGATCCGTGTGAAACTTTTAGGCATATGAGAGGGTGTTTGGTACATGTATTTGAAATTATATGTTTTATTGTTTGAAAATATATGTAAAAATATATATAGATAAAAAAATATATGAAAATATATGTAATATTATTTAAAAATTAAAAATATGTATTTAAACAAATCTACCAAACAGCCCCTAAGCCTACCAGGACATCACAAAATTAATTTTTTATGAAAAAGAAAAGAAAAAAGAAACACATCATGTATTTGATTTGAAACCTATAAAACAAGATTGCGGCGGCTAACGATTCCCTAAATCTCGCCACCAATCACTCCCATACATAATACGGATTATTAAGGGAATAAATAATTAAATAAAATTTAAATTAAATAAAGCATTATTAAGAAATTTGTGGAGATAGGGACTAAACGTAAAAAGCCGGCAAAAATCTAAGCCACTAGCTGATTTGCACTGAAGAGTTTTGAGTAGAATTTTCATTCTTCGTTTTCAGATATGATAGAAATTTCAGAAGAGAAGGTACGAGGAAGATACATCATACATACAGAGAGAGAGAGAGAGAGAGAGAGAGAGAGAGAGAGAGAGACTGTTTGATGGGTTTGTTTTGTATCCACTTTGATCCAAATTTCCTCCTTATAATAATAGTCAAACTCAGAAACCCATGTACAGCTAGCCATGAAAGGCCACGCAGTCTATAAGGCAAAAATAAACAGCATTTTACTATTGAAGTAAAGAGAATAATAAACACAGAAAACAGACCATGGTCTTTCGTTCGTATATGAATGTATGAAAATGACCAAAAAAAAAAGAAAAGAAAGAAAGAGAATCAAAAGAAGAGGCTATTATTTACATATAATTAAGAGGAAAATTAACAAGAAAAAAAAACCAAAAAAGGTGTTTTGATTTTGTTGGTGGTCATGGTTTATAAGATGGACAACACCAACATTTTCTTCCAAGCCATATATCTTTATACCGCTACCTCATTCTTTCTTTTTTTGGTGATATATATATATTTTGGTTATGCCTAATCTGATGAACAAATCCATGATTCCACCATACCTTCACTTCTTGTAGCTACATTCTCTGACCCTTTATCGCCATGATGAAAATCTGACGAAGAAGCAGAAGCAGCAGCCGAGTAATTCAACTTTCCATTATTAGTAACCCTCTCTGAATTACTATAACTTCCATTGAGTCCCGTGTCGTTGGTCCAGTTGGTTGGAGGAGGATTATTGTTGTTGCTGTTGTTGTTGTTGTCAGTCCGAGACAATGTTGTTCCATCCGAAGAAACTATGTTTGGAAGCCCACTCATGAGTTGTGTACTAACATGGTGGTGGCGGTGCTGCTGCTGTTGCTGTTGCTGATGATGATGTGGATGTTGTTGTTGTGTCAACCCAAATTCTTCTAAAACACTAGTGCCCATCTTAAGATGTGAGTGATCATTGGATGGAATTTCCATAGAGCCACCCTGAGGTTTAGAGCCAAGATTGTGTATGTTGGGTGAATTGGAAAGTGAGAATTTAGGTTGGGCTTGAAGGAGGGATTGGAAGTTGAGAATTGGGCTTTGCATGTTCATGTTGAGAAGATTATGGTGTTGGTAAGTTGAATTAGGAGCATTAGTAGTGGGATTAGAACCTAAAGCATCAATCATTGAAGTAGTAGAAGAAGTGGAAGAAACAAATGGGAGAGGCTGAACTTTTTGAGCAAAAGGTCTTAAAAGATAAGGAGGGGGTGAAGGGTCTAAACCTGTTGGCCCTGATGATCTCAAAGAAGAAGATGTTCCAA
This sequence comes from Quercus lobata, assembly GCF_001633185.2. Taxonomy (NCBI): domain Eukaryota; kingdom Viridiplantae; phylum Streptophyta; class Magnoliopsida; order Fagales; family Fagaceae; genus Quercus; species Quercus lobata. The sequence goes on from NC_044909.1 coordinate 49,857,289, forward strand.
AGAGATCAAGGCGGCTTCTTGGGAACGGTGAGGAAGTGAAGGGTGGTGCGGGAATCCCAGTAAATTCCTGAACCATGGCTCGGAAATTTGTGGTGTCTGTGGTCAGAACAGTAGTGGGTGCACGCCTTGAGGCTCTGGACCTCTTTTTTGGGTTCCGAACCATGTTGTTGTTGCTGGGCTGTGCTTGATCGTTTGCTGAAGTGGAGGAAAGTGAAGCACGCGAAGCATTTTGTTGCTGATCAGCTTGGGGAGGGATCTGAATGTTGTGAAAAGTAGGGGCTCTGGTTTGTTGTCCACCTAATTGGTTGGTCAAGAATGGCTGGCTAGAAGCTGAGGATGAGGGAGTTATTAAGCCGCCAAGATCGGTGGGATTTGGGTCAGATCTTGGTGTTTTGGACCACACCATATCGAAATTCAGCAGGGAATTTGGGTTTGAGAGTGGGTTTTGAACTGACCGTGCTGTTGATGATGAAGGGTCGAAGTAGTTTGATAGAGGATCAAACATCGTGTGGGTTTGGTGGTGTGGCTGTTGATGTGGATGAGCTTGGTTAGACAATGAACCAACATGGCCAGGCGGGTTCAAGAAGGCCGAGAGCGATTCGGCGCGTGAATCATACTCTTCATCACCGCCACTTGAAGACTGCATACTGCCACTATTACCAGAATCCATGACAGAGAGAAAAAGACAACAACAAAGAGATAGAGCCAACAAAACCACAACACAAAGGGAAAGACGTAAGTTTGAGAGACAGAGATATGGAGAGAGCTAGAGCTGCAGAGAGATTTGCTTACTCACTTACTTATATACACAAACCCATTTAAGAGGAAGCTACAAAACAAAGCATGAGGTAATAATATCATAAAGACCCAGAGAGAGAGAGAGAGAGATATCAGATAAGAGAGAGATCTTTCTGGAAGAAGAGCTTTCAGAAAGTACCCATGTCTTAAAGGCTCTGATCTGGAAACTCAGACAGTGGCTTTGCGTGCTTTTGCTTTGTCTTTGAGCAACAGGGTTATGTGTAAAGAAGAGAGAATAATAAACAACCCACGGATCATGAAATTGATGGTTGAAGAAGAGCTACACAAATGAAAGCCCTTTGGTTTTGGTTTTGGTTTTTTACTATTATGGGGTTAAGGTGGATTAGGGTTTCAAAGGGCTTATAGTGCCAAAAAAAAAAAAAAAATAGAGAGAAAAGAAAGAGAGGAATGGTTCTCTATAGCCTTTTCTTCTCTAGCTAGAGGCTGCTTGTGTCTAAGGTTCCACTCAAAAAGATCAGGGTGGGGTAGCCATAGAAAGAGAGAGAAAGAGAGAGAGGTTTTGATAGGGGGAGGCTTACTGGTCAAAGTAAGTGAGAGTTGTGGTTTTGATTCGTAGTGTGAAATGAAGAAAAATATATGAGATTAAGGGAGCTGTTAGAATATATAATTAAAAAAAAATAATCTTATTATTTATTTATTTCTCAGTCTGTTTCTATTTAATATTACTATTTGTTTATTTATTTTTTGGAATAAGGAGGTGGGCAAGCAACCAAATTAGGGAAGATGGTTGTTGAAGGATATAAAGGAAAGAGAACCACCGTCACCACCATTACTTTTCAAAGTCCTGTACTAAATTAAAAAAAAAATTATTTTTTTTACTAAAATAAAATAAGCTATTAATAAATCTAAGAAATGGGTATTTAAAATAATGGCAAATCAATTTATAGTACTTATTTAATAGTTCCGTCTCTTCCTTTTAGGGTTAGGTTAAAGGATGGCCAAAGTAACTACCTCGTTTCATTATTTTCTTTTTCACACTGATTGGTTTATAAATTAAAATAATGTAATAAAAAAATTAGTACAATTTTTTTTGCTTCATAATTGACCAAGTCAGAAAACCATGGTATAATAATATTATTGTGAATAATATTATTGTGTATGAAATTCTCAATATCTTTATGTTATTATTGAGGAGCATCAGAGAATCTTTCACAGTCTCTCCCTGCTGAAAAATGTAGATGGAAAATCATCATATTTCTCCTGTTATGTTCTACTTTACATGACATTTATGCCACTACTTTTCTACACAATATTCTTCTTCTTCTTCTTTTTTATTTATTTATTTTTAAAAATTTTCTTATGTAATAATGAAAAAATATATATCTCCTTTTTTTGGAAGAAAGAAGAAGAAAGATCCAATCTATGGATAGATGGATGGATCAGTTCAACAACACCTGAGTTCGCTGCAACCATCAAAGCTGAAAAGAAATCTGATGTTATTTACTACTGTTTATTTTAACCTTTTAGAATATTTAATTGTTATATAATAATAAAACTTGGGTTATATTGATGTCTTTATCATTCTACGTGTTTATATTTATTCTTTTCTTTACCAATGGTCTGTATTTGCCCCTACAAAACCAAACCCTAGCTCTAACACATCCCAATCCCCACGTCTTCAAAGCCTACACGTAATGTAATACCAAGAATATTTTTATGTTTTTAACTATAAAAAATTTACAGTTCTAATAGTTTTTACCATGACACAAGTAGAGATTCATAATTTACATGTCTCAATTGACTCAAATCAATTACCTAATTTTGTCTAATCAAGGTTTCTTCAACCTATAAGCTGCTTTGGCTTTTACTTAAGTGGGCACTATCTCTGCCTACTACATAGACATTTTAATATCAAAATTTTGGGGATCAATGGGACCTATCATTTTCATTGAACCTGTTGTACCCACATGGATGCAACAGACAGATCCTATCATTGATCTGGACCGTTGGTTTGATGGGGTCTCCTTCTTTAATATATATATGACTCCCTTTGTGAAATAATTTCAGCTCACAAAATGCTCGGTTCTCTGAAAAGGTTATTATGTGTTGGGATTCGAAGAGGGGACCCTCATAATCTTACGGTGAGCTTCCATTATTTCATAAATCTCTGTGATATTGCTTTTATGCTGGGATAATACGGTTGAAGAATTTTAGAATAAAGATAATTCGATGCTTGTTTTGTTACACATATACATATTGACTCTTCATAATAAGGGATGAATATAGATGATAGATCATGGCTGTTCAGCAATTAAAGGAATATAGATCATGACTGCAGAGCCAGACATTCTAAAAACTTTAAGACACAGCATAAGGGTTTGTGTGAGTCTGGTTGGCAAAAATTCTGAGATTATGATGGAATAATTTTTAACATATAATTTAGATAAAAAAGAGAGGTTCTTTTGCAAGTGACAATTTGTTAGCTAGAGACATACCTAATATTTTCACAATTTGTTAAGGTGGCATTCTCGTTAGAGCAACATCACATTATGGAAACGTTTGGTTCGTCGTGATGTTACATTACACCATAATATTACGTTATTGTAATTTTACATTAATATAATCTTAATACAAGAATACACATTACATTGATTAGGAATGTTATGAAATTAAGATAATGTAATATATTTTGTAATTTTAAATTATGATAATGTTAGAAAAATAAAATAAACCAAAAACGCTCTTAATGTTATTGTGGGGCCCAAATGATTTATGGGTCAGGCCCATCTACCCGGAGAGAATCCAAAGGCCCAAGCCGAGGAGGGTTATGGCCCAAGTTCGACAAAATAGCCTTTGGATACCGCCGAGGACAGCTCAGTCCTCGGCAGACCCAAAGTCCCCCCTGAAAGAAGGGTAAAAACGGTATAGGACTGAAACTAGGAAGAAAGATCTAAAATATTCAAGGAAAACTGCCCTTACTGCCATTCAATGCTCTGAACCTGACAGAGCCGCATTCTTTGGCTTTTACAACCACCCCCAGCGACTTTGAATATGGGCTGATGGGACAAGTATCAATCTTGGAAAGATTGATCCTATACGTGGACGAAGGACAATGAACACAGAAAAAGATAAAAGGAAAAACAAGTAACCTAAAGAGGGGGTTGGGAAAAAGGGCAAAAAAAAAACCAGAGCCTCCCAGCCCACCTCCAGGAGAAAGACTCCAGGGGTGAAGGAAAATTTAAACTTGGACGAACACCGTGAAAAACCCACCGCCTGTTAACCAAGGCCTAGCCTTCCAAACCCACGCTCTACAAATGATATTGTTAGGGGCCTTTTTACGTGCGAACCCGACACTGTTACGGTTCGCCACGAATCGCGTCCTTACAATTGGCGCCGTCTGTGGGAAAGGCTTGTGTGTAGGTATAGGATGTGGGTCGATAGAGTTTCTTCGTTATTTCTAACCGTTGGTTATAGAGTTCTAGTATAAAGTTCTGCTAGGGGCTACGTTTCTGGACTAGGGGCTAGACTGAGGAGCTAACACCCTTAAAGCCAGGGTCCCCCGTAAAGAGTAAACTAGGTACTTGATAGCGTTAATCGTATGGATAAGCTTTAGGGGCTTGGTTGAGGAGCTAACTCTCATAAAGCCAAGATCCCACACAAAGAGAAAACTAGGTTTTGGACAGAACCAGGGCATTGCATGGTCCTCGGACTCAAGCCTATGGGGAAACCAACTACTTGGATGAGGAAAACTAGGTTTTGGACAGAATCAGGGCATTGCATGGTCCTCGGACTCAAGCCTATGGGGAAACCAACTACTTGGATGAGGAAAACTAGGTTTTGGACAGAACTAAGGCATTGCATGGTCCACGGACTCAAGCCTATGGGGAAACCAACTACTTGGATGAGGAAACTAGGTTTTGGACAGAATCAGGGCATTGCATGGTCCACGGACTCAAGGGGAAACCAACTACTTGGATGAGGAAAACTAGGTTTTGGACAGAACCAGGCATTGCATGGTCCTCGGACTCAAGCCTATGGGGAAACCAACTACTTGGATGAGGAAAACTAGGTTTTGGACAGAACCAGGGCATTGCATGGTCCTCGGACTCAAGCCTATGGGGAAACCAACTACTTGGATGAGAAAAACTAGGTTTTGGACAGAACCAAGGCATTGCATGGTCCACGGACTCAAGCCTATGGGGAAACCAACTACTTGGATGAGGAAAACTAAGTTTTTGACAGAACCAGGGCATTGCATGGTCCTCGGACTCAAGCCTATGGGGAAACCAACTACTTGGATGAGGAAAACTAGGTTTTGGACAGAACCAAGGCATTGCATGGTCCACAGACTCAAGCCTACGGGGAAACCAACTACCTTGATGAGGAAAACTAGGTTTTGGATAGAACCAAGACATTGTATGGTCCTCGGACTCAAGCCTATGGGAAAACCAACTACCTGGATGAGGAACCAACCATCTAAAAAAAAAAACTTTGGCACATAAATCTCGAAATCCATCCGAAGAGAACTCCGCGTCAACAGATGGGTTAATACCTTGATTGCGCGGATTCCTCGGTCTACCCTCAGATCCCCAGTATCAAAGGGGTTGATGCGATACGGCGCAACATATTACCCAAAAGCACAACCGAAGTCCCTCGCTACTCGGCTACCCTCTCGGACGAATGACTTAGAGTTTATCGTTCTCGGACATCGCTCTAGTATGCATCGCGCAACACTCAGCGGTTATCCCGGTTAGTTCCAAGAGTTTAATTTATTGATGATTAACCTTGTTATGCTTGATAATATTTGTAAGTTTAAACTAGTAGGAATCTGTGTTAAGGCATTTTTCTGCCTAGAATATCATTCAGGGCAAGCTTATATTTAATATTCATGCATAAAGTAGTGGTTACGGAGAAGAAGGATATGTATAGAGAAATAGACACATATTTTATTAAGACAAAGGAACAGTACAGTGTACAATGAAAAGCTGAAACAAAGCCTACATTGAAGCTAACTACGTAAGTAACGAAAAATACAAGAGAGTGAAGATAAAGCCGCGGAGGTGGCACAGAGGAGAAGTTGGCTGCTGCCTCTAGACCTTATTCCTCCTCAATGCTTTTGCACGTCCATAACTCAGGCAGCAAAAGAACCCAACTTGGGGCCTGCACCGGTGAAGAAAAGGTGCAGGGAACCTGACCTCAGGCTAACACCATCTACAGAAAAGGTGTAGGGAGCCGGAAGTTGGGGAGCCCCCGCAAAAATTTGCCTGCTACAAGGCAGACGACACTGATGGCGGAAATTCCTTTTTCTGACATACCAAAAATCTGGCATGACCAGAACCTGTTTCGGATTTTGGCTAAAAGAAGGAGGAATACCATCTTCCTCTTGTCAAGACGGAGGACTGGCTTGAATCTGTACCATCCTTGTCCATACCATTTTACCTTGAGGATTCGGTGCCTCTGAAGCGGGCGGAAACCTTTCATCCCTATCCACGCCTCAAACATCTTGCTTTGGGGCAGTGGTACTAGAAAGGGAGATCGCGGATATGGAAGAAATATGGTTCTGAAGGGAACATGAGAGTTCATGTGCAAGTGAAGTGACCCCCTATCCCATTTATACCCAGAAGTAAACCGGTGGCATTTAATTCACACAGCGTCCCGAGGAACGCTACAGACAAAACGTCTCTGGCTCGATTTCCAACGTCGTCTGCGGCCCTGAGGTTAAAGGAGTCTCGAGAAGGCGCACCTCGAACACGGGGACGCCAAAAAGTACCGCGCGATCAAAGACTATGGAAATACCTCTTAATTTATGGGCCCAGTAAATTCGCGGCCCAGGCCCGTTCAGCATATGGGCTCAGGGACAGAACCAAGGCCTTGCATGGTCCTCGGACTCAAGCCTATGGGAAAACCAAGTACAAAAACGAAAAAATCACAAGTTTTGGACAGAACCAAGGCCTTGCATGGTCCTCGGACTCAAGCCTATGGGGAAACCAAGTACAAAAACAAAAAATCACAAGTTTTGGACAGAACCAAGGCCTTGCATGGTCCTCGGACTCAAGCCTATGGGGAAACCAAGTACAAAAACAAAAAAATCACAAGTTTTGGACAGAGCCAAGGCCTTGCATGGTCCTCGGACTCAAGCCTATGGGGAAACCAAGTACAAAAACAAAAAAATCACAAGTTTTGGACAGAACCAAGGCCTTGCATGGTCCTCGGACTCAAGCCTATGGGGAAACCAAGTACAAAAACAAAAAAATTACAAGTTTTGGACAGAACCAAGGCCTTGTATGGTCCTCGGACCCAGGCCAATGGGGAAACCAAATACTTGGACAAGGAAAGGTTTGAATTTTGTAAGAGGGGTTACTTGATAAAAATGTCAGGTCACTTCATCCACGGCTTAAACACCATAAAAAGGTTAAGACCAATAAAGTTGTGAGGAAGGTAGTGAAACGCCTCAGTATTCAGTGGTATAAGAAGGCTGTTCATTTGGTGAGTGAGATATCTTCAAATGGTTATTCCTCACACGACATCAAACCTTCGTTTTATTCCTCCTTTTCACGGCTAGCATGGTCTTATTCGGTAAGTATGTAGCTTTAAAAAAAAAAAAAAAGGCATAGAGACACATGCGGTTGACGCAACGTTCAATTGTGCCAAGCGTTTTTATTAAAGTTATGGCGACATCTTTTTATTATCAAGCATTTTGGTCTTATTCGTCATTGATTTAGATGCTATATTATTGTGCCGAGCAGCGTTTGTGAATTTTTTTTAAAAAAAAAAAAAAAAAGGCATAGAGACAAAACATGCGAAATAAAATAACAACAATTTTTATTAATACGAAAAATTATTACAACGTACAAAGGAGGGCTCAAACGAGCCTATACAAAGTGAGGACTGCCTAAGCAACAATTACATCCGTAGTACAGATAAGTAAACTGGCAGGCGTCTTTTAAACTCGTCTTCAAAGTCTCTCCAATCTCTGCCTCAATACTGCTCAAATTACGATAAGAACCTTCTTTGGAAAAAAGAAAAAAAATGAAAGAGAAGGAAATAGTAAGGAAGAAATCAATGAAGAAGATGGAGGACATGAGTAAAGAAGGAGGAGAAGAAGAGAGAAGAGATGAAAAGAAAGAAAAAGGAGCAAAAGAGGGAGAAGTGAAAGCACCAGGATGGAACTGGTGCTGGGAAGACTAAGAAAGGGAGACGGAGGATAGCACCAGTGAAGGAAGAGAGGAAGAAGTAGAGACACTTAGTCCCTGCCTCGATCCTGACTCCCAACACACTGGAGCCATACTAGGTATGCTCATAGGAGAGCGGTTGGTACTGATGATGGGTGTTCTCGACTCAGTCACGCCGAAAGTTTGACGTGACAAGTCCCTGCTTCGGATTTTGACTGAAAGAAGGGTGAGGTTGATTTTGAGTCTTCGCCATCCCTGTCCCGATCGAGCCATAATGAGCTTTATTGGAACATGGCGTTTATGGGAGGGGTTTGGCTCCTGCATCACTCGTTGTTATGATATAGTGTATCACGATTTAGTTTGTGAACCAGTGGGTAAAATGAACCCTAGGGGAGGCCAAGTATTTCAAATCTCAGAAGGATGAGAAGGAATTCTTTACAAAAACAATAACCTCCTCCCTTCCTTCTTATACAGAGGGTCGAGCGGGAGACATTTAATAGGTTCAGATCTCCAAAGGAATCTGCCAACACAAACATGCCGGTTCCGTTTCTCCACCCCATCAAAACAAACCGCCGAATTAAAGTAGTCTCGTAAATAGTGGTCATTAAAAGCACGTTTTGGGGAAACCCAAACGATAAGAGCGCATCAAGCGCGAAATCAAAAACTGTCTCACAGACCGGCGCATTTCTCGGACAGATGAAGAGCCGCCAGCATTATTAATAGGCCAAATTGATTGGGCCGTGGGAAGAAGTTCGGCATCACCAAAACCCCCCTTTCCAACCAAGAGGTTGGACAGCCGGGTTTTGAGGGGCTATTGTGGGGCCCAAATGATTTATGGGCCAGGCCCATCTACCCGGGGAGAATCCGAAGGCCCAAGCCGAGGAAGGTTATGGCCCAAGCTCGACAAAATAGCCTTTGGATACCGCCGAGGACAGCTCAGTCCTCGGCAGACCCAAAGTCCCCCCTGAAAGAAGGGTAAAAACGGTATATGACTGAAACTAGGAAGAAAGATCTAAAATATCCAGGGAAAGCTGCCCTTACTGCCATTCAATGCTCTGAACCTGACAGAGCCGCATTCTTTGGCTTTTACAACCACCCCCAGCGACTTTGAATATGGGCTGATGGGACAAGTATCAATCTTGGAAAGGTTGATCCTATACGTAGACGAAGGACAATGAACACAGAAAAAGATAAAAGGAAAAACAAGTAACCTAAAGAGGGGGTTGGGAAAAAGGGCCAAAAAAAAAAACCAGAGCCTCCCAGCCCACCTCCAGGAGAAAGACTCCAGGGGTGAAGGAAAACTTAAACTTGGACGAACACCGCGAAAAACCCACCGCCTGTCAACCAAGGCCTAGCCTTCCAAACCCATGCTTTACAAATGATATTGTTAGGGGCCTTTTTACGTGCGAACCCGACACTGTTACGGTCCGCCACGAATCGCGTCCTTACAGTTATATTATCGTAATGTGCGTCACATCATTGTAATGTGCATTACATCAATTAAGAGCACATTACAGCAAACTAAATGCCCCATTTATGGATTCATCATTAATATACTACTTTATTTATTAATGATAACATGCCACATTAATAGTTGTACAATTTTTTTGAAAATTTTGTATTTTTAAATTTATTGTTTGACCACCGTGCACTTTTGGCATGGTGGTCACTCCACAAGTACAAAGTTTTTGTGAAGTGGCTGGCATAAAGGCCGTGGTTCAAGTCTTCAAGAGAAAATTTCACACACATATATATTTAGATTAGATTAAAATAGAATTTCTATCTTGTAAAATTATTGTTTGCAATTTATATGCTCTAATTTAGAGCATTAGTCAGACCATATATCCTTCATCGTTTTTGCTAAATTTTAGTTAATGGTGTACTTGTTATATATATATATATATATATATATATATATATATATATATGTATATTTATATTAACTCACAATTTTCACACTTGCCTACATATTAGACACTCTACTCTTGCTCCTTCCTATTTAAATATTGTATATTGACATTATTTTTTTTTGTTTTTCAAGTTGAGCCTTTACCTCTTTCTCATTTCTCAAATCTTCCCCACCTCTCATGCCTCTCTCACCCCACACTAGCTCCTGTGTATCGATCTTTGAGTGATCATACAATGCCCTGGTGAAGAGCTGACATTGGTGGCATGGGTGCCATCGTCAACCATTCTTTGAGTTCATCAATTTGCCATCCATTAGTGTCAATCGATTTCTTTCATTCGCGCTACGGTGGCCATGGGTTGGTTATATGAGTTTGTTGTATCGCCATTCGTTAGTGCTATTCGATTTCTTTTATTCATTGTCGATGATGATGGGTTAGCCACATGAAAATCAAGGCATTAATCTTATACTCTTTACCTTCATATTTGTAGAGTAGTTATAATTACTTTTTCAATGTCACTACCACAACTATGGAACAAGAATTTCTCATCAATCCTCTAAACATACGTAATTTCAAACCCTACTAAGTTGTCAATTGATGATGGGTCATGGGAGTAACACCACTTTTATATAGGTTCACAACTATTTTATTTTACTTGACCCATGGGCCAAATGGGCCGCTGATCAATCAACGGGTCAGGTTGGTATGATAAACAGCAGCCCATGGGCAATTAATGTCTATTTTGTCTTTAGCAGCTTGGCAACGAGATTAGGCCAAATGGGCTACCTTTGGGTTTCATTAATAAACTTTCATCTTCTTCTTTTTCTTTTATTTATTTTATTTTTTAAAGAAAATAATAAAATATTTTAAATTTTTTTTAATTTTTTTACGGTCAAAACCTAATAAATTTTTCTTATTAAGGTTTTAAATGGTTTTTTCCTTTACAAAAAAAAGAAAAAGAAAAAAGAAAAAAAAAGAAAAGCCATTGCACCATTTTTCATGTAATGGTGGGTTGTAGGGGTGCCAATGAGCTAGTCAGCCCAATTCTGGTTCACGTTGCACGTGTGTTGGAAAATTGAAGTTTTATGCAATTATAGTGAGATAAATAAAATTCTCATTCCCATGATATATTCTCCAAATCAGAATTTCTTGAACACCCATGGTGTTACACCACTGAAAAGAATATTCCTGTGTGGCTTTTTTTTCCCTTCTTCTTCTTCTTCTTCTTCTTTTGGTGGTTTTATCTCTGGTGCCACATAGACATGGAATCCAAACAATCAAAAAGATGAATACCGATTCGATTCAAATCAGTATATGAATTATTCTTCTTCTTTTCTTTTTCCTTTGATTTTCAAATATATATATATATATATATATATGATTTACAAGGAAAAAATTATAGAATATATGGAGTATCGGATTTTTTAATTATTTTTTAAAACCATGTGTTTGAAACTTTAGATTAACTTATTTTTCCCTTTAGCAGTTAAGCCTAACCTTGATAAATGGATTTGATGTGAAAGAGATATAAAGAGCAATCATAATTTTCCCGATAAGAATGTAATCACAATTGAGAATGAAAAATTGAAGTAGAAGTTGCCCCACCCCACCTAACAGCACAAAGTTTTACCGGCTAAAAACGTCTCAAATCAACTTAACCAACCCAAATTTTAAGCAAAATTTATCTTTAAATGGTTCCATGCTGTAAAAGTGTAAAGTGTTACCTACAATAAACGTCTATTCGGGTTGTTTCACACAACAAAACATATAGGAGATGTTCTTTTCATGCTTTTTGTTGTTTAGCTCTTTCTCTTATCTCCCATGTGTTGGATTCACGAGTTGAAGTAACAAAACAAAAAGTAGAAACAGTAACTCCCTTATGACACGAGAGACCACGTCCCCAAATTTCAAAATTTCAAGCTTCAATTGGGGGAGTCTTTGGTTTGGGTCAAAACCTTGTAAAAAGTCTACAAAGGGGTGGTCCAGTGATTTTCTGGTCCACAAGTTCTTGTTAAACAAGTATTTGACGGTTCATTTGTTTTGCATGTATATTCACCACCTGTTCTAATGCTCTGACCATTCAGTACAGATTTTCAATTTGTAAGAAGCATCACAGCTAGCTGCCAGCCCCCCATTGTCTTCTTATGAAAATTAAGCGGTGTTATGATCAATCTAAAATGAATATATGATGATAAGGATACTCAAATTTCACTAACATAAAACTTATAAACCGATATGTATTATTGTTCAGATAATTCGTATATATATATTTATTTATTATATATTATTGAAGTAATACCAATAACATTTATTGAGACATATATATTTGTTCTGATATCATCCATCTATAATCCTTGTATATTATATTAGGCAGCGAGTGACGTGCAGTGCATGAGCCCCTTTAGAGATAGGGGTAAGGAGCATTTGTATAGGTTCCAAACCTGTCTTATTAATAATAAGAAAGGGCTAGTCAAAACCTACTCCAAATTCCAAACATGTTGCTGGCAGGCTTATAGCTAGAATATCATAAATTATGACTATAACAGTATAACCACGTATTTAAAAGTTTTATGACTTTTAAGCTCTATATATCATTCTTTCGTAAGATCAAATTAGTTGAAATAAACTATATGATTTTGGTTATAACAAGTATCATGTCCTAGAGAACTATAGGGAAAAAAAATCATGTTACATTTTGGATGAGGCCGGCACTCATCTAATTAAAATATTTCTTCCCCCCTCTCCTCTCTCGTTTGGCTTAGTCTTATTGTTTCTTTGAATTGAGGCCCAACACTGCAATACATCTGATTTATTTTTAAAATTTTAACCATCAAATCCAAAATAGATCCAAGTTCCTCAAAAAGACCAAGCCCAATTCAGAAAGCTTAGTTATGGAAGAATAAGAAAGATAGATAGTCCATTTCAAGTGTCTCACCGATCACACATTTTATGTACTGTTAACATGTAACAGTTTTGCAACCACGTGTCTCTAGCCATGCATGAGGCAAGAGCCTTTAAGCAATACTTACTATATCTATTTTGGGCTCAAGAAAATTGAGCTACACCGAGTCACCAATAATACCTCAAATTATTCTGAAAGTGGAGGAGGATGTCAAAAAGCTGGCTTCGACATGGCTACAACAAGGTGTCACGTATAGTTGGCAGAGCAGACACAAAGAAGAAAGACTTTCCGGTACTGGAAGGCCACCCTGTGGGCCAAACACATGCAGAACAAGCTGTTGAGACCCATGGCACCATCCAAAGCAACATCAAAAGACTCATGAAGGAGTTCAAGATCTATAGGTGGAACCAGGTGGAACCCTGACCATCCCAACAACAAGCCCTACCCAGAGTCCCACTTTGTCGACCTCTCCAACCGTGGACCAATATTAATGGTACATTTTCTTCATTGATCAAATACTTTGTTTCGTAGAGAAAGTCTATATCAATAATGCAATATAGTACCGCACTCTTTCACGTGATATATGGTACCACACACTTTCACATGGTAGACTATGATGGACTCTCCATCCACTACTTTTGGTTTGTGGAAGTTTGTCGTATAGGATAATTGTGGCATTTTATTTCCACTACTTTTGGTTTGTCGAAGTTTGTCCTATAGGACAATTATGACAAAATATGTACGGAAGTATGTGATACTAGCATTATCGAAAGTGTATAGACACAAAATTATTGAAAGTTTATAGACACAGAAAATTGAATAATACTATGTCCAGACACAACAACAAATTTCACATTTTTTTGATAAATTGGCAAAATATAATCAATTTCATCTTAGTCCAATTACTTTGTGACACCAATTATAACTTGCCACCTCAATAATATTTATTTTTAAATATTGTGTACTTATATTTTTCCAAAAGATTTGACAACTTATACTTTTCTTGTTTGACGAATTTGATGTGAAATTTTTTTAGTGATACTTAAAAAGGTGATATTAGTTTAGGTCTACATGAGAATTAGTAAAGGCTTGCAAATTTAGTTGATGTGAAAAATGCTTAGATTGCTTTATTTTATTTTATTTTTTATCCTCTTGATACTTTGTCCATGCTCCACATAGTGATCATGCCTGAGCTCCAATGTGAGGTTTATTAAGATTTGAAAAGTGAATTTAGTTTATATATATGAAAAAAGTCTTCGCTAGCACTACGAATGTTCTTGTTGTACTCTAACAATTACATTATTATGTCACACTGTCTTTTATTTAATATATATATATATATAAAGTAACCAACCTTTATAACCAAAATGGATTGGAAAAAAAAAAAAATCAAACACACGTGTGATACTAGTTTCAAAAAAAAAAAAAAAAATGAGACTATGGTATTACATAAGGTGGAACACTAAAATTGAGATGTGATACTACAAATTATTAGTAAAACATAAGGTGGGACACTAAAATTGAGACAGAATAATTCATTTATTTGAATAACGTAATAGATGGATGTGAGACCTTGTGTAGGTTTTGGATGTATTACAAAATATCAAAGCAGAGGACGATCCAAGCTTGACCTATAGGAGGTCTTGCAGACAAGGAATTTGCGGGTCTTGTGCTATGAATATTGATGGAACCAACACTGTGGCATGCCTCAAGCCCATTGATCCAGACACTTCCAGGCCCACTTCTATAACACCTCTACCTCACATGTTTGTCATCAAAGATCTTGTCGTTGATCTCACTAATTTCTACCAGCAATACAAGACGAGCAATTTTTATTTGCTAGCTTTTCTATTCATTTTCATCCACTGTATATAAAATGTTGATGTTCAATGAATCCATTCTCTTTGTTGGGAGTTGCAAACGTTTCAGGGTCTGGGTCCAAAAACCCGATTCTAGAAACGTGTAGTAAAATTTCAGACCCGAATCTTTACTAGAAAATCTAGGGACACAGCTTTTGTGTCATAATTTTTGTCATAACTCTGACATGGCTAACTATAAAAGATGAAGAAAAAATGGTAGGTCCATGTAAAAGAAATAGATAACCGTGATCTACGATATTAAAGTTGTGATAAAAATAGTAATCTCAGAAGAAATTAATCATTACAAATATGCTAAGTTGTCAATTTTCAAGTATAAGTAGCTCTCTCTCTCTCTCTCTCTCTCTCTCTCTCTATATATATATATATATAGCAAAAAGAAAGTAAAAGAAAAGTAGCCTTATATTATATTATATTATATGTTCATGTTAAGTATAAGTAGCTCTGTATAATTAGCAAAAAGGAAGTGAAAGAAGAGTAGCCTTATATCATATTTATATATTATATGTCCATTTTAAGTATAAGTAGTTCTGTATATTTAGCAAAAAGGAAGTGAAAGAAGAGTGGCCTTATATTATATGTCCAGGTTATTTCGGAGTATAAGACCCCAAAAAAGTGGATCTTAAGTCTTAACATTTTTTAAACCCTTTTTCCAATCCGAAGGTTAATAGAAAAAAGTGAATTTCGGTTAATACAACTAATAAAAATTTCTTATAGTAGAACAAGAGATATGGGGTCTTCGAACCCTGCTTCACAAAAAATCAATTGATTTATGGGTTTGATGATAAAGAACAAATTATTATGAAGTGGGTATTATAGGTTTGAAATCTAAAAATATGCTTTTGGATCAAACTGTAGAACATAACGAGTCTCATATACATGAAAAAAATTTAAGAGATAGAGAGATATGTGTATGTAGATGTAGAACATATCATATACAGGAAGGAAACAGGGGAGGAGTTTTTATTTATTTTTATTTTTTTTTAATGTAAAAAAGAAATCCACAAAAAAGTCACATACATTAATGCCTAATCTTAATAAAATTCATTATTAAAAAAATTACTAAAATTTAGTTCTTGGACCCAATTTGGCTCTATTTAAATTGCAATGTTCGTTAATGGGCATTGGCATAGGTTGATTGAGCCATGGCTAAAAATAAGAAAAGCTTCGATGGATGGACGGGAGTACAGGCAATCACCCGAGGATAGAAAGAAGCTAGATGGGTTTTATGAATGCATACTGTGAGCTTGCTGTACTACTTCATGCCCTTCCTACAGGTGGAACCTTGAGGAGTTCCTGGGTCCTGCAGCTTTGCTTCATGCCTTTAGATGGATTTCTGATAGGTAAAAAATATTCAGCACTTCAAATTAATTATATAACAATAGTGCTTAAGCTTAATTCATTCAAATGTGCAAAGTTTGTATCCAATATTATTACTAATATTAAGTGATTCCCAATAATTTGTATCAAAATATAAGGACTCTATTAGCTGGTTGATACATCCTTTGTGCAAGTGATCAGTTTTAGGTTATGTTTTGTGGTCTTTTGGCAGTTGGGATGGATGACTTCACGGATGAACGATTGCAAGCCTCAACGGAGGATCAAAGGAGATTATATAGATGCAGGACTATTGAGAATTGCATAGCAACTTGCCCCAAAAGCCCCAATCCTGCATATGCCATTCACAAGATGAAGTCTAAGCATCTCCTTTCTCCGCTAGTCGAAAGAATTGAGAGTTTGAAAAGTTATATTAAGCGTAATACTGTTACAGTTAAGTTCAACAATGTTGTCAAGCTTTAATACGTGCCCTATGTTATATATGGATGTTGAACTCCTACAATTAGTAACTAGGTGATATGCCCTTGATTGTTATGTTTTGCCTCACTAGTTTTATTTATATATTTATTTATTTATAGAGTTTCAATCTATGACGTTCTCTTGCACTCTTAATCAAAATAAGACACTAATTGATTTTTAGTGTAGACGGGAAGATATCTTATTTAACCATAAAAAATTTTACCAGTTGAACTAATTGAAACCAACTTTTACATTTGCATCATCAGTTTGTGCATTGCAGGGTAGCAGTAAATGAATATGCTGCTCTTTGATCTGTGATATCATTTTATTCTATTGAAAATGCTAAGTTGCATTTCTGTTAAGGTATCATAATTTATCTTTAAAAAAAAAAAAAAAATCATGTTAGCATGGTTTGTATGAATGACACTTGGAAGGATGACGATGAAAATAAAGTTGCAAAGTGTAGCCACATGTAGCTCTCGATTATTGGCCAATGGTTAAGATGATAGCAATTAGCAGGATTCAAATTATGGCCGAAGGAGTGAAAGCACATAAAAAAATTTTCATTATCTTCAAAATTGAAAAGAAGATAGAATTGAGAAGGGATCTCTGTAAATTTCAACAATACCCATACTTTTCTTCTTTTTTGGCTAAACAACAATACCCATACCATACCTTATTTCAACAATAAATTTAACTTAGAAATAGAAGTGTTATACTTTTATTGGTTTTTAGACCCCTTAAAACCACAAACAAATTAACCTAGGTAATTAGCCAAGTGATTACTTAGTCAAATTAACAAATCTAGGTTAACACAAATATATCATATCAATGTATAACAGCAGAAAATAAATAACACAATGATATGATAACTTAGAAAAACCAAACCGGTAAAAAACCTGGGGAGGATTTAACCTAGCTATCCTCAAGGTAAAAAGCAAATCTACTAGAAAGAATCGAAGTTCATACAATAAGACTTACAAGCTCCCACGCTTGACTTCTTATTGCTATCCACTAGTAGAACTTACTGACACGACCACGTGCAAGCTCCGAATCCACGGACTCCTTCTTTCTTTTGGCCTTTGCAAAACACAAACACCCACTTTTGTGATTTTGAGATCCCACTCAAAGGTTTAGCAACACAAAGTCTCCTGTTTGTGACTCCAAGACCACCCTTGAAGATTTAGATCATCAACACCTTTGATAACAAGAGAAGGCAGCAACTTCTACAATACCGGATCTTGAGATTCTTCAAGTAATAACACCGGTAGAAGATATGAGAGAGTTTTTTAGGAACAAAAACCCTAAATACAAAAGAGGCACCCTCTTTTCTCTCTGAAAAGTCACATAAAAACGTGCTTAGAGTTTCCTTTATATACTGAGAGAAGTAGATTAGAAATCCTAATCCTTAATGGGCTTGAATTGCTATTTGAGTTTAATTAAAATTCTGCAAATACGACTTTCGATCGATTGAGTCTGTCTTTCAATCAATCGAACCAGACAGATTATGAAATCTTCTTCTTGCAGCTTGTATGTTCTTGAATCTTGACTTAAATCACCTTGAGCATTGTCTAATAATACTTATAGACTCTAAAATCTATATCTAGACAAGTTTGTATTCACGATTTGCCAATTATTCTAAACATTTAGAATCTAACAAACTCTCTCTTTGGCAATTCGTGACAAAACTTTCATACAAAATGAAATGCTCAAATATAAGAACAATCCAATACAATAAAATGCCCAATTACATCACAATTCCCAATCTAAGACTCCTAACCTAGAAGTTGCAAGAAGAGGTAGAAGGTCTTGATTAGAATACACATGTCTTTCCTGAAACACTCATCAAACACATCACCGCATGTGTGGAAAGAAAGACATATAAACAATAATATGAAACGGAATATAAAAAATAAACTAACTCTCCCCCTAAGTTAGATACAACAAATTTTTTTTTATATTCTCCCCCTAAACAAAACAAATAGGTCATCTATGTCTCCCCCTTTTTGTCATGTATTGACAAAGTCTACCTAATCAGAAAGTAGACAGAAAACATACGTAACAGAGTAAGAGAAAATAGAGACAACTCCTCCAATGAAGAGCAACAACTCCCCCTAAGAACCACAAAGGTTAAAAAAAAAAATTTCTCCCCCTATAAAAATAGGAAAAACAAAACAAGTTTTGGGGAAAAATAAAGTGGGTGGGGATAAATAAAAAGACACAAACCAAGTTTTTAAAAAAAACTAAGTTGAGGATTCACATGAAGAAAAAATATTTTCTCTTTCAATAAAATGCAAACATGGCACTATGTGACCCATAAACAGTTGCATGAGTAGAGAAAATATTTGCATATTGATTATTCATCATATCTCTTAAGAAAAAAAATTTCTACTGCTCACACATAAAAAAGGCATATACTAGAAAGTACATAACTCAAAAATTAATCAATCAATTTTTAAATCAAGTTGAGTAACCAATTTAGCAAAGTGTATGCATGTTATGTGTGAAAACAATGAGAGATATGACTGCAAAACTGCAAAATGGATACAGAAAACAATGCAATGCATGTGAATCCTAAACATAAATGATGCATGGAAAAATCAAATTTTTGAAAAAACAGAGCAATTTAATGCAGAAACTCGTCAAAGCACAATATTTTATGAATGAAATGCATGAGTATGAGATTAAAAGTTTTTCAAAAAAAAAAAAAAAAACACTTGAACTCAACCCAGATCTTCCAAAAACAAGTTTTTCAATCAATTGTCCTCAAAAACTCAAACATTAAGACATTTTGCATCAAAATCAAGGAACTTTAATCTTGGATGGCCACAACAAGATCACACACAATATAATGTACCAAGTTTAGCAAAGAATAACTTGTGTAATATGTGCAACTAGCAAAAGCTTGAAAAACATGTGAGGTGATATATAAATAGAAATCAATCACAATTTTTACAAAATTCATTACATAGAATTTGAAAGAGACTATCACCAAAAGAGTTACATCATATAACTCTCACATCTCCTAGAAAACAAGCTTGTTTCTTGATTTTTGTCTCATAATATACACACCAGTTTTAATTGTTCAGAAACTTATTAAAATAGCCAGGATAATGTACACACCAATTTTAGCATTTATAACCGAAGTTATACCTTATATTCTTTTTGTGCATGTGCTACACTTTCTCGAGTACAAAATCTTATGATATGCACTAAGGTGTTCATGATTGACTAGTAAACAGTGGTGAGATGGTTATTTATACATTTCTCTAAAGGTTCAAGTCCGACAGTAAAAAATATGTGACTTCAAGATCAAAACAAAGTGATTAAAATCATAAACATCTTTCCCACACAACATGCACTACAAAGTTTCAATTAGTAAAGTGCAATAAGTAAGCTCATTAAAGCTAAACAAGGTACATAAACTTGTTATGTAAAGATAATATGACTAATCCTTGATTATAAATCTAAGATGTGAAATACAAAACACAAA
Source organism: Quercus lobata (assembly GCF_001633185.2). Taxonomy (NCBI): domain Eukaryota; kingdom Viridiplantae; phylum Streptophyta; class Magnoliopsida; order Fagales; family Fagaceae; genus Quercus; species Quercus lobata. The sequence continues at coordinate 49,877,196 of NC_044909.1, forward strand.
AAACTTTTTGGTAAAAAAAATTTATAACCAAAAACTAAAAGCATACATTATGCTAAAAGAACAATGCAAATGCAATGCATGACAGTGCTTAACTAAGTTATAGAGGGTACACAAACAAGAAATATCAATTTCTTAATTAACCCATGAGTACATGTACAAACCAGTACATACTCATACAAAATCAAAAAACAAAACAAAACAACAAGTCAGCAAATTTTTTTTGGATTTTTTTTTATAAAAAAACTAAAAAACAAAACAACAAAAACAAAACGTGTACATAAACAATTGAAAGAATTAAATCAGGGACAAGTCAGCAACACTCACCTTAGAGAATCTTTTCTCACCCATATAGCACGAGTCTTTAGCTTTGTAGGTGAAAATCTATGAGAAGCAGAGTGTATTTGAGGGATTACACCAATCTTCTGAGAAAGACTGAAATCCTGCAAATTCCTTTCACAAGCCAACAAGCTCAAATTTTTCAAAAGAATATGAAACAATTTATATGGACTTATGGCAGGAGAAATATCATCACATATCCTAGATTGAAACACAGAATGCTTAAATTTCAGTTTATGACAATTAGGACGAATGTGACCACAGACACCACAAAAATGGCAGACATGAACAAATTTAGGAACATCAGTATTCCTAGTGGGGTTTCCGGTCACAGGCTTTGGTTCTTACCTCAACAAAGAACAATTTGATCTAATATGACCAACAATACCACAAAGGTGATAGGTAGGCACAAAAATAGATATATTATGCTCTCTAACAGTAGGTTTAGACTTAGGTTTAGAAATTTCAGCGTTAACATCAGAACTTTTACCTTTGTCTAACCTAGCAAAATAAGCATTTTTTTTTTTATTATTCCTCTTGAAATAAGGGATATAAACTTTCTTAATTTTAGGTTTAAGAGAAACAGAAACACTTCTGTTATCAACAGCAGGCTTAGTATTAGTCAAATTTTCAATTTTAGCTTTAAATTCATTTAACTCTTTGTTCAAAGCTTTTCAACTTCTCATTTTGAGAGGAAATTTGATTTCTCAAAAATTCATTCTTTTTATTAGATTCATCTAATCTAACAATCAATTCCTCTTTTTCAAGATTAGCCAATTTTAACTCTTCCTTGAATTTCTTAGCAATTTTCATAGATTTCAATAATTCCTTACGAAGAGTTTCACAGGCATCAATAAAATGAACAGAAGCATGAGTAGAAACATGATCAGAAAGACACTTCAAATTATCCATGACAACAGGGGTCAAGGATCAGCTCTTAGATCAAAAGATCTAAAACAAAAGAGCAACCCGCTCTGATACCATTTGTTGGTTTTTAGACCCCTTAAAACCACAAACAAATTAACTTAGGTAATTAGCCAAGTGATTACTTAGTTAAATTAACAGATCTAGGTTAACACAAATATATCATATCAATGTATAGTAGCGGAAAATAAATAACACAACAATATGATAACCTAGGAAAACCAAACCGGTAAAAAACCTGGGGAGAATTTAACCTAACTATCCTCAAAGTAAAAAGCAAATCCACTAGAAAGAATCGAAGTTCATACAATAAGACTTACAAGCCCCCACGCTTGACTTTTTATTGTTACCCACCAGTAGAACTTACTGACATGACCACGTGCAAACTTCGAATCCACGGACTCCTTCTTTCTTTTGGCCTTTGCAAAACACAAACACCCACTTTTGTGATTTTGAGATCCCACTCAAAGGTTTAGCAACACAAAGTCTCCTGTTTGTGACTCCAATACTACCCTTGAAGGTTTAGATCATCAACACCTTTGATGACAAGAGAAGGCAGTAACTTCTACAATACCGAATCTTGAGATTCTTCAAGTAATAACACCGATAGAAGATATGAGAGAGCTTTTTAAGAACAAAAACCCTAAATACAAAAGAGGCATCCTCTTTTCTCTCTGAAAAGCCACATAAAAACGTGCTTAGGGTTTCCTTTATATACTGGGAGAAGTAGATTAGAAACCCTAATCCTTAATGGGCTTGAACTATTGTTTAGGTTTAATTAAAATTCTGCAGATACGACTTTCGATCGATCGAGTCTGTCTTTTGATCAATCGAATCAGGCAGATTATGAAATCTTCTTCCTGCAGCTTGTATGTTCTTGAATCTTGACTTGAATCACCTTGAGCATTGTCTAATAATATCTATAGACTCTAAGATCTATATCTAGACAAATTTGTGTTCACGATTTACTAATTGTTCTAAACATTTAGAACCTAACAACTTTAATCAATAATTAGAAATATATACTATCATTTAAAATAAAATTATAAATTAAAATATATTTAAAATTAACAAAATCATATACCATTAAATAATAGTGGGATTTTAGCGGTTACACTAAATGACTATATTCTCTTTGCGAAAAGTGTTTACACTCATTAACTATTAAGATAACTAACTTTATATTAAATTTCATTACTAATAATTTACTTTACGAAAAACTATATTACATAATTTTCAAGAAATTTTAAATTCTATTTCAATTAATATTCAAGTCACCTTAAACCCAACTGATATTCACTTTTGCAATAACCTTTTCTAATCCAATTTTATGAGTATTTGATTCACACACAAAAAAATTCACATCCACAAAAAAAAAAAAAAAAAAAAAAAATTATGAGCATTAGGAGTCCAATTTTGTCTATATAATATATATATATATATATATATATAAATTATAATGAAAAAATCAATTGAATTTATATAAGTAAAAAAAAAAGTCACAAAATAATTTTTTTTAATATATTGATTTAATACTCACGTTAACAACAAAATATATTATGATTGATTCTTTATTAAATTACCTAACCATTTTTATTTTAAAATTTACAAAATTAGTAGACAACATGGGCTTTCATGGGGCACAACTGCGCAAGGGCCTGAACAAATCTGAACCCACTTTGGTGTTAGCAAGAAAGCGAATTCTACAATACAGCATCAACCCAAAAAACAATACCAAAAAAAAAAAAAAAAAAACCCAATAAATTTGAGCTTGGGCAGCAAGAAAATCAGTAGCAGCAGAAGGAAAGAAACGAACGAAGCGCGTGTGCTTTTAGTCTTTGTTTTCGACAAAAATCTGAAAATGGGTCTTTGCCTGAAAGAGAGGTCTAGTTCGAATTACCAGAAAGCTTAGTAAGGTAGCCATGCCCATTTCTCGGTTTCTTTTCTTTTCCTCCAAACGCAGCTCTACACAGCAGGCTCTCAATCTACTCAAGAGGTCAGTCACTTAACAAAACCCCTTTAATCCTTTCTTTCTAAATTGATGTGTAGCTCTATTTTTATATAACTGTTTAGCATGATGTAATGGGAATTCTGTATTCATATTCAATAACATAGAGTCCCTTTTTTTTTGGGGGGGGGGGGGTGTGTTGTTTTTAGATGATATGTACAAATTTGTGTTGCATTCAATGATTATTGAGTGGGAGAGTTTAGGTACTATATTTGGTGTAGTCAACTTTAAAGATTGTGACATTTGGCTTGGTTTTGGTACTTGAATCAATGTATTTGTATGTTGAGGTTTGTCAAGATTTCTGAAAGACTGAAACTTTGGTGTAGAATAGGCATTTTGGGGGTTGTTTTGTTTATGTGCAATATCTTGTTGTTCTTCCCTAATGACATTTGGCAAGCATAAGCAATATCTTTTTTTTTGCGGGTGTGTGTTGTTTTTAGATGATATGTTCAAATTTTTGTTGCATTCAATGATTATTGAGTGGGAGAATTCAGGTACTATATTTGGTGTAGTCAACTTTAAAGATTGTGACATTTGGCTTGGTTTTGGTACTTGAATCAATGTATTTGTATGTTGAGGTTTGTCAAGATTTCTGAAAGACTGAAATTTTGGTTTAGAATAGGCATTTTGGGGGTTATTTTGTTTTGTTTTGTTTATGTGCAATATCTTGTTGTTCTTCCCTAATGACATTTGGCAAGCATAAGCAATATCTTTTTTTTTGGGGGGTGTGTTGTTTTAGATGATATGTACAAATTTTTGTTGCATTCAATGATTATTGAGTGGGAGAGTTCAGGTACTATTTGGATTAGTCAACTGTAAAGATTGTGAAATTTGGCTTGGTTTTGGGACTTGAATTAATGTATTTGTATGTTGAAGTTTGTCAATATTTCTGAAAGATTGAAACTTTTGTTTTAGAATAGGCATTTTGGGGGGTTGTTTTGTTTATGTGCAATATCATGTTGTTCTTCCCTAATGGCATTTGGCAAGCATAAGCAATATCTAAAAACCAAAATACCCTATTGAAAAATATTGTACATGCTTGCACCCTTGTTTTGTGCTGAATCATATATGGATGTTGTAGGTGTGGTCCATCTAAGAGAATTCAATCTTGTAACTATACCAAATCATCAGGGGGGTTCAGTAATGGAAAGACACGTGCTCATTCTGTGACGTCTGTAGAAACACAGGCTTCTCGCTCTTGGGCTGTTTATGCAGTTGTATGCTGCCTTACCCTTGTTTTCTCTCATGTTAATATGTGCCACTTCTTGTTTTCAACGTCTCCTTGAAATATATGAATAATGAACAAGATTAGGACCCTGCATTGGAAGTTAATGATTCATTTATATTTATTTATTTTCCTTTAGCCAGCTGCTTTACTTGGATTTGCGGGACTAGCAACTCTTGTTCATTATAATGATGAGAGAAGAGCAATTCCGAAAGGTACATCTTTTTATACTCCATTATTTCTTTTTAATGGGTTGGAGTTAGAGGTTGGAATCTGAAAGTTAATGGTTGTGAACTTTTACCTCTTTGGGTGCAGCATTGTAATTGCAGTTTCATCTTGTTGTTCTTCTTTGATTTCCACTCTGTAAGATTGGGTCATCTGTTTCTTTGCTGTCTATGTCAAATAAGAAAAGATTAATCAGACAATTTATTCCTTGCTCCTGGGCATGAGCATAAACTGCTTAGTCCGTCAGGAATGAATGTTCTCGAATTACCCAGTAACCAGTTCTGGCGAGTGGGGTCAGTTATCCGTAGGTTTTACTAGCTAAAGGTGAGTCCAAAGGGCTCTTATTTAGTAAGGCTCCCCATGTTATCCAATTAAAAAAAAAAGAAAATTTATTTCTTCTTGAGATAATCATGAAGTGGGAATGGGAATAATTGAGAACTTGCACCTCTTGGGTGCAACATTGTTATTTCAGTTTTGTCTTGTTGTTGTTCTTTTTTGATTTCCATTCTTTGAGATTGCATCATTTGTTTTGTTGTTGTCTATGTCATATAAGGAAAAAAAAAATTAATGAGACAATTTCTGCATTGTTGAGATACTCATGAAGTGGGAATTAGTTGGTTTCTGTTAGTTTTTCTATAGGCAGGTCCTTCCAACAACTGAAGATTTCGAGTTTCTGAATGCACATACACAGACATGAGTGTTAGAGATTTTTTCACATTCCAATCATGATTTTAAGCCCCTCATAATACAGTTTAACTGGTGATTGAATCGAGAAAACAATGATGATAGATTGTTAATTTTTTATGCCAAGGCTTTCTATTAATGTTATGGCACACTTTTCTTGAAGAATGTCAAAAAATTTAATTGATGCTATATTAACTATAATATCATAGAAATATGCTAAAGGATATGCAAACAGAAGAAGGTACAGTCACATCATTTGCATCACTAATGGAAAGTCATCTTAAAGAGCTGGATTGCATCTTTTATTCCAAATTTGAACTTGTCAGTAATGATTTGTACTTATCAGGGATGTGATCATTGCTTTCACTTATTAGTTCCCATGAGTTAAAATGTTTGAGTGGAAGAAATATAGCATCCATTTTAGTATAATGACGCAGGTGTATGCTTACAACCCAATGATCAAATTGCAGTCTTCATGATGGTCTGGTACTGATGGGTAGATGAGTGCGCTATTTGTGGAGAGCAGAGTAGATTGTTTTTCCTTCTGCAACTCCTGTGTAGGTTTGGCTTCTGTTACAGCACCAAAAACCACTTTCCCTGACAATTTTGAGGGCCATGATGATCTTAAAGCTCAAGTGATTTCATGATTATATGTATTTCAACAGCTTTTTGGCCTTTAAAAGAATTGGTTAGGCTTTATCATGATGTAGCCTTGTTGATATCAATAGCTGTCACTAGTGGAAGGTTATGGATACACCCCTGCACCACTTTTCTTTTGTTGTTGTGATAAAGAAAGTTTTTCATTTGCTTGCTACCTCTTAGGCTTCAAGTGTAAGAGGTAGCTTTAAGGTAGAATAAGGGGGGCCAAATAAGTGAGATGACAGCGTCTATATACTAGGTTTTCAAAGGAACTCCATAAAAGGAAAAGAATGAAAGAAAATATTTTGTATGAGCGTGTGTAGTGTGTACAGAAAGTCCTTTTTTTAGGGATCTTGAATGGCTGAATAATTAATAGCCAGTAGAAGCCCCAAAGGATGACACACTTAACATGTAAATGGTATCCCTTTGCATTTATAAGCTATAAATTTAATGATGATTTTTTCTTTTCAATTTAGAAAAATTCATTTGTGGGAACGAAAGAGTGGAGAGTATGTCTGATTTTTGGTGAGTAGTAAGCAAGGCCGTGTAAAGGAAGAAGGTAATTGTAGATTGGATGCTAATGGCCCTGACTTTGGCATTGTACAGGGGACTACCTTGAACTTATGAAGTTGAAGAATGGTAAACCTTGAACTTACCTTCTTTGTTCCATTTTCTAAACCTTTGAATGGTTTTCTGGTGGGTGCAGTAATGGCTGCATCAAAAATTTGTTAGAACTATATGCCCTCTAAAGTTTGGAATTGGTGCTTGTAAAACATTGCTGAGCCAATCCCTTCACAAATCTTGGGATTTTCTTCCCAGCCATTTTTATGTAGAAATTAGTCATCGAGAATGGTGGTTATGGATGATGGCCATGGAGGATCCTTTATTTTAGCCTGTCCCAACCTTTGTGCCCTTCTGCTCAAGTCACATTATCAGCACATTACCCTACCATTTAATTTGATTAACTGACTTGCACATTGAAGCATCATTGCAATAATTCATATTACATTATTAAAATATTGCAGTTGATAGGAGTGGCTTAAACATAGGGGGTGCAGTTAACTTCACCCATAATTGAATAATGAATGTATGGGTTTCCCTTATCCTCCTTGGCATAAGTAATTCCTGGATCTTTTTCCTTTTTAATAGATTTAGATATATTTTTTAAGTCTTAGCACATTCAAAGTGGGATAGGAGTAAGGAGCCTTGTTTGATTCACATTAAACCTAGCTCTTGCTATTGTTTAAATTTATTATATATCTAAGATAAAGCCAAGAGCCTTGTAGCTCAACTGTTTGGCACTTCTTGATGTTTTTATTTGAGACAACCAGCGTTCAAATTCCCCTCACCCCCAACTATCGATGTATCAATCAAAATTATGCATGCGTTTGGATTGCAATTAAAATTATAAATTATTTCACTATTCAGCTTATTTTTGCTACTATTCATGGGTCTCACTATACTATTTCAACTAACTTTTACCTTTATCTACAATACTTTCAATAATAAGTTTTCAATTTCAGCAAAATAAACGGTATCCAAACAGACCCTATATCTAAAATAAAGTTCTTTGGTTTTTTCTAAACACCTATGCCACCTCTTAGTAAGCTTAGAAATTTTAATCTGGCAGCTCCAGGCAGCTATCTAGGAAGATATTATATTAAACTAGATAGCTCAGCAACACCTTAAATTATCCTGGTTGAGTTATTCAGTATCCGTTTCTACTTTTTTTGCATTATAATCGTGATACTTAAAAAGATATGATTTGTGGTGGTGGTTCTTAGTCTAACTTGAAATTAGTTCAAGTTACTGAAGAGGTAACTTGTGGATATGGCAATTTGGACCCAATTTTCATTTATTCTAATTGGTCTACTTAAAAGCATTATATGCTGTCACTGGGTAGGAATCAACTGGAGTCTGGAGTAAGGCCCAGAATTGCTTGCCACACTGTTGGCCACTACTGATGTTGGCTATAGAGCATGGTTGTATAAGATGTCCAAAAAGTTCCAGCAGGGTTTATAGTATTGATCAGGTTTGTATTATCCCCATCCATCAACAGCATGTAAGCAAAAGCAACTAAAAGTTGAGAAGATGTAGTTAAGTTATGCTAGAATAATATGCAAATCAACTATCTAATATCATTTCTCCATCCACAACAAAAACTTGAATGTTATATGGGATAATTTTAGTATTGGCTATAATTAATAAACTGTTTGCCTAATTTGACTCCTGTTCTCTACTTAGTTTGAACTATGAAAAGGTAAGCATGAGAAATGTGAAAGGACTGTTGATAATCTATCGTAAAACTATATTAATACAAATATATGCTTCTATATTTGAGTTGCGGAAGAAATATTTTCATTAGGTATATGACTGAATAACATGTTTGTTCTCATTTCTCTCTTTATTGACTCAGGCCAGGGCAACAAATCCAGTGGAAATACTGTAAAGGGGCCTACAATTGGTGGTCCATTCACTTTAGTTGATACTGAGAATCGAATTGTTACTGAACAGAATTTTCATGGAAAGTGGGTTCTCCTCTATTTTGGCTATACTTCATCTCCAGATGTTGGGCCAGAGCAAGTACAAATTATGGCCAAGGCTGTAAAGTTACTAGGTTTATACTTTATACTTTATCAACTATAATGAATGATACTGATTTTCTGTTATGATCACTGACATTGTATATTTGCTTGGAAATTAGAGTCAAAATATAATTCCGAGATTCTACCAGTGTTTGTTACTATTGATCCTCAACGTGACAACCCTTCACAACTTCGTGCTTACCTTAACGGTGAGAGTTCCCACAAAACCAAAGTGCGTAGCAATATGCCAGCTTTGAGATACAAATAACTTATTTGATCCTCTCTTTTTCTTGCATCATGTTCCCAAACCTTTTACGGATTGCAGAATTTGACTCAAGAATAATAGGATTAACGGGGCCTGTATCGGCTATCAGGCAGATGGCACAGGAGTACCGCATATATTTCAAAAAAGTAGAAGAGGAGGGAGATGACTATCTTGTTGACTCTTCCCACAACATGTAAATCCTTCACTGGTCTTTGCTTTTCCTTCTTTTTCTTTCCTGGTTGAATTCAAAGTGTATGTAACCCATCTTAAAACTAGCAGGTATCTGATGAACCCGAGAATAGAGGTTGCAAGATGCTTTGGGGTTGAGTACAATGCAGAGGAATTGTCAGAGGCAATATTAAAGGCGATGATAAGTACCCCTACTTAATAGCTCCAAATTTTTGATAGAATGTCAATTCTGATATGCAGTAAGAGAAATACCATATTTTTGACATCATTTTAACACGACCTTTATTTTTGGGGTTATTTTTTTTTTTTTGATGAAATTTCTTTACACATTTTACTGAGTTCAAATGTCACACCTGACTAACCAGCTGCTAGATTTTTAGTTAGCTGAGTAATCGGTTTCAACATCATTTGAACAAGAACATAAAAAGATGAATGGCAATCTAATTTTTGAATGATATTCTTTTTTTGCATAAGAAGCGTGTCTCCTGATCTTTAAGCAATGGCTTAGTCAGTTTTGCCTTGGTGGATGCTGAAATATTGAATTTAATGCAAGAAATGTTAATAGTATCTCAATTCTCAACTACATAAAAAAATGAAAGAAGTCAACAAATTGTTGATATGATAGTAGCAGGCTCAACGGGAATGTTAATAGAATGATGGGATTATCATCTAAAACAAGTTAATAGAGAAAATTTTAAGGCAAATAAGAATTTGAGCAAATTAAACCCAATTTTAGGAGCAAATGATCAACCAATCATTTTAATATATGCAATAATAAAATACTTTACTTATTAGTCAGTAAAATCAAATGGACAACTTTTTTGCAATCAATTAGAATATGAACAAGAATATGATCCTTTGTCAATTGTTCAAAAATATTTCCTCCTTCAGGGAAAAAAAGGCTTATTTTATTCCAAATGATCTCAAATAAAAAAAAAAAGGGTTGGAAGAATATACTTTTGTAGACACTAAGGGCTTGCTTGGTTTAGAGGTGTTTTGAGTGATATGATCCAAAACTCATAACTGAGTTATCAAAAAACATGGGACCCACATAATTTTTTTTTGTTTGGCTTGATTTCCTAATCTTGTTTTTATCACTCAAAAATTTTGAGTGAGAGTGATGAAAACCGAAAACATCAAATTGGTGTTTTCAGTTTCTGAGATACATAACTCAGTGGTAGGATTGTAAATTTTTGACCTCTGTGGGGCTCATATGTGTTGATGGCGTTACCTCTCTCTTACTTTATTCTCTCTCTTTCTTCTCCCACTTCTCTCTCTCTCTCTCTCTGTTTTTTCTTTCTTTCTTCCTTTCTCTGGTTCATCCCAGTTCCGCTAATGACCCAAAAAAGGAAAACCACGAGATCATGATCGCTGGTGTTGGTTCAGCCCAGTTCCATTGCCACCATCAAAGTGAGAGCCTTGAAACACCAAGACCATGATCGTCGGTGTTGGGTTTTGATTTTGTCGTCGTGATTTTGTCGCTGGTGTTGGGTTTTATTTTTATTTTTATTTATGTATCTGTTTGATTTTGTCGATGGTTGATGAATGAGTTTTGTTGATGGTTGACGAGTTCTGTTGATGGGTTTTATTTTTATTTTGATGAATGGGTTTTGATTTTGTCGATGGTTGATAAATGAGTTTTGTTGATGGTTGCTGGGTTTGTGGTGGTGGATCGGTTTGTAGTGGTTGATGGTGGCCAGTGGTTGGGTTAGTGGTGGTGGAGGATTGGTAGTGGTTGATGGCGTCGGTGAGTGGCTATGGGTTGAAGGGAGGGAGAAGATAGAGAGATAGAGATGGAGAGACGCGGGTAGCAACAATAGCAACATTGGATAGTGTTAGTGGTGGGGTCCACGGTTTTGGGGAAAAGTTGTAGAGATATGTAACTGAGAACTGAGTCCAAACACGTGTTTTGCAATTTTTGAGTGAAGGTGAGGTTTGAGAATTGAGTTATGAGTTTTGGGTTTGAGTTATGGGTTTTGAAAACTGGGATATCACTAAACCAAACAGGCCCTAAAATTCTCATTTTGAGTGCGATGTTAAAAAAAAATTGTTAAGTTGGTCTTAGCAAAAATCAAGTACAAGGTCAAGTCCAAGGTTCAACTCAAGTTGTGAGATCAATGTAATTTTACCATGGAGGTAAAACAAAATCAACTCTAAAATCTAATTGTCTTTCTCTTTCTTTCAGGGAACAAGCTGAGTTTTTGCCTTTCTAATTGTCTTTCTTAAAACGTATGTTTGCCCAATGACAACGCTTACCCAAACCCTTAGCTACCATAAATGGTGCTCATGAGAAATCAAACCCAAAACTTACGAGACCCGAATGGGATTGATCCATATGATTTATAACTATAAAACTAGTTATTTCTACGGATGAATATCTTGAAGTCTTGAACTATAAAATGGGATGGGCCTCTTGCTTTTCCCAAATGCGAATCCCTAACTATAGGTAGTGTGAAATGTCCAATTTGTTAACAAAGGCATTCCATCTAAAATTGCGATACAATTATTTAAGGCACTTAATGTGAAAAATCAATGCAAATTAGGTTGTAACTCGTGTTTTTCCACAAAAATATTTAACGATAATAATGATGAGGTGATCACATTAGTATTAGCATTTATATAATAATATTTAAAAGTTGAAGCGTAACATTAAATATTGTCATGTTGTTAAGCCATATCATTGACAACGTTACCATTTTTATTGATTTATTCCTCTAATAATATTAAACTATTTTTAGGGAAAAAATCCATCGAAGATAAATGTGTAAAGTCAATTAGTTAATATATTTAATATTGTCACGCTCCTATTGAGCCACATCATTGGCTATGTCACCATTTTTTTTTCTTTGATTTGATAATATTAAATCAGCCAAGATATTATTAGGGAGAAAAATCAAACAAGATGAATGTGTAACATCAATTGGTTAATATATTTAATATTATCAAAAAAATTAGAAGAAAAAATAATAATAAAAAATGTTGATGTGGTCAATGATTCAGTTCACTTTGGTCCATTTCGGTCGAGCTTATTCTATTATGTCCATTTGGTACACTTCGATCCACTTCTATCTACTTCGGTCCATTTCGGTCTTCTTTAGTCCAAATCGGTACACTTCGGTCCAATTCATTTCATTTTGATAGGTCAAGAATGTATTGACTCATTTTGGTAAATTAATCAATTAATTAACCATGTAAATTAATTAGATTCAATTACATGCAATAAGCGTGGTAGTATAAATAAATTATCGACTAAGTTAAATGCAGCGGAAAATAAATTTGACATGATGATTTGTTTACAAATGGGGAAAACCACCAAGGCAAAACCCCACCGAGTGAATTGTAGGTCACTACTCCCGAGAATCCACTATTATCAAAACAAGCGGTTACAAGTAAAGGAATCCCAGTACCTTATACTAACCTACAATTGAACCCTTACCCCAATACACAATTGGACTTGTAATGTAATGACAATCTCTTCTTTCAATACACGACTTTCTGTATGTGACTATCCAATTGATGCACGGATCTCAGTACGTAATTGACACACCAACTTGAGAAGGATGTTGGCTGCAAAGTTCTTCAATTCATCCAGACGATGAAGATCAAGAATATTCTTGGTCACAAAACCCTACGGCATACAAATGTAGTAACTTCTTCAAGAGAAAGATGAACTAGAGCATATGTCTCTGGTCACAATATGCTTATATAAAACCTTTGCATCAAGTGAGACGACCCTTAAAATAATCCTTATATATGTCTAGAGTTGTGAGAAAAGAAAACCTAAACACATAGCTTGGATATGCGTGAAAAATTGATTTGAAAAACTGATTTTCGTAATTCTTGATAGATACAGCCGTCAAGCTTGTCTGTCGAGCTTCACCTTTTAAATCTCGATAGATACATCTGTTAAGTTATCTATTGAGTTTTAAAGAACATCACTTCTTCACTTGATTCTTGGACAGATTTGCATAGTTTCAATATTTGGATTTGAACTCTTATTTCTTGAAGTATTGAACACATCCTAAATCTACCTAATTACAAGTAAAATGCGTTTTGTCAAAAAATTAGCCAATTCTAAATGACATATGTTCTTAACATGATCTGCATATGTCCTAACACATTTCGGTCCAATTTGGTACACTTTGGTCCACTTCGGTCTATTTCAGTCCAATTTAGTCTACTTTGGTTCACTTCGATCAATTTTGGTCTATTTGGTCTACTTTAGTCCATTTGGTCCACTTCAGTCCATTTTAATGCACTTACTTAAGAATTGGAAGAGACAGGTTCGGGTTGAGAGTACCTATTCTATATCAGAATTTATATAAAAAATATAGATGACAAAAAGTAATTTTTTTATTTTCACTTGTTTAATTTAATGATTTGTTGTATTATCTTTTTTAATGTTCTTTTTCCCCCTTAGATTAGTATATTAATTTTTGAGTGAATTACACAATTTTAGAGTTTTGATATGATATAATTTTAATTTGAAGAAAAATTCTATGTCTGATAGAAATTAGGAGATTGCTATAACTGTGTTTCTCTTAACCTTTAAATGATTCACTTGAGCAAATAAAAACTTTTTTATATTGACATGTGAAGCTCATCTTGCAATGTATAAGTTATTTAACATACCATGACAAAAATTTCTTTATAAATAAATTTATTGTCCTCTTCATTCTTTAACAAGAATGATTATATATATTTTCATACAAACCCTCAAAATAGTTAATATGACAATACAAGCTGTACGAAGCATGCTCTTTATGTTGATAACTCTATTGTGTGGTTGGAAGAAGCACCAAATTACTTTTACTGAACAAAAATTAAAAAAAAAAAAAATATATATATATATATATATATATGTATATATTGACACAAAAAATTTTAACTGTGTCATGCATTGCGTAAGCCTGTGACTAGTTGAGTATTATGAATGAGTAACTTGACATTAAAATTATGAAAATTAAAATGAACGGCTTGCGCAAAATTAAACTATAATTAAAGTCTAATTTGGATTTCATTTGAATTCTGATTATGCTTTGATTTTAGTATATTATGATGTTTACATTAACTATCAGATTGTTCAATCATTATAAAGCAAAAACCAAAAAAGAAAACCAAAGCAACCGTTTACTCCATTAGTCCCAAGTGCTATAGATGCTTGTAGACCCCTCTTCTCTCATTCGTTATATTATTTTTAACTTTAATTACATTTGAGATTTTAATCCAATTTTTTTATGTAAATTAATTTTAATAACGTCTTTATTTGAACTTACAATTTAAATTCGTAAGTTTTTAATCATCATTGTCATAGTTTTTAATGTAAACTAGTACATTAAAAATAAGATTTGAAATTCTGTTTTCTTACTATTTTGTTTTTTTTAATCCAAGTTTCACATATTTATTTGGGTAATGCTATGAATACAATAAAAAGCCACAACAATTTTACAACACTCTCAAATTAACATGCAACTCACACATGGGGCCTAGCACAATTTTCAAATTTTTTTTTTTATATAAATAATACGAGATGCTAATTTAGGAATGTTGTGAAATTATTGTGATTTTTTGTTATATCCGTTACATTACTCTATTTATAATACTAAATTCAGTTTTTATTAGTTTTGAATTTTGGCATCCTGTCATAATTTACTTTTGCAATCTCCTCTTTAGAAAAAAACTTTTGCAATTTGGCTTGATTGATTTGGTCTAAAAAAAAAAAAAAAAAACTATTAATAGACTTAATTGGTTTGGTCTAAAAAAAATGAATTACCCATTTGGTCCATAACCTTTATGCTGTGTGTCAAATTGGTTTATAATCTTTTAAATGTATCAATTTAGTCCATAATTTTTTGATATTGTGCCAAAATGGTCCCTAATGGATGAAAAATGCTGATGTGATTAATAACCAAATTAAAATATTATTTTTATGCCACATGGACTTCCGCATAAGCTACCACATGACATTAATTAAATAAAAAAAAAATTAAGGATTAAATCTCTCTCTCTCTCTCTCTCTTAGCTTCCATGACTGAAGCTTAGTCTTTAAACTCCATTAATGCTGCTTGCCACCGGTGGTGGTCTCCAAACCCAAAGCTCTCTCTTATTTTCTTTCTCGACCTCACTCTCTGTGAACCACCATGAGAGAGAATTGAAGAGAAACCCTAATCCAATTGAAGAGAGAGAGGAAAAGAGAGAAACCCTAACCCCTAATTTCAAATGAAGACTCCAAGAGAGAGATTTAGTCTTCTACTTTTTTTCCTTAAAATGAGTTGGGTATTAAATTGGTGATTTGTTGGGTAAATAATGGGTAACTTTGTCAACGCCCAATTAAAACTTATGATAATTGGGTCTAAACTCATTTGACCACCCAAATAAGTTTTGGGTGGGTTTGAGATGATTTTGACACCCCTACTTGTGCCTCAACACCTCCCTTTTTTTGAATGGTAGGATTATATAAAACTAAAAATTAAGAAGTATTTACCCATTATATATATATATATATATATATATAGATATTAATGGCATGTTTGGTAGACTGTAATTGACACTATAATGTAATAGTTATTTCCATGGTTTTTAGCTATTCTTTAATTTTATTATGTTTTTATTATAAGGAATAGTAATTTTTTATGAATAGCTATTTTTTAAAATGAAGAATAACTATTATTCTCTAAAAGGGTTGTAATAACTAGTCTTGTAATAATTTCTAAAATTAATATGTTTCCAAATAAACGAACTTTCTATATACACATAAAAATAACAAAAAATAACAAATCTTTATCTCAAAATTTTTTAAAAATATATTATTTTTAAGAAAATAAAATTGTATGAGTAAAATATTTTCTAAAATAAATCTTAATCTTTATTTTAATGTTACAACTCGCAACTAAACTTATGAATGATTTAGTTATTTCATTACACTTGTTACAAACCCATGGTTAGAACTCACCATTGAAAACTGGCTTGCAAGGGGAGGGTGTCCAAGAACTTATAAACATATGGTTAAGCTTATATTGACCTCACCTATTAGTTATTTTAATCTAGTCTCTAGGTCCCCCCCTTGGGGATCCGACCGCAAAACCGCAACTCATTTGATCCCATACTTAATGAGTTACACCCGATTACTCAGGTGGTGGTTGTTTCTGATACCAAATGTTACAAACTCATGGGTAAAACTCACCCTTGAAAACTAGCTTGCAAAAGAAGGGTGCCAAAGAGCTTATAAAGACATAGTTAAGCTTATACTAAACCCATGTGGGACACTAAAATCATAACAACACTACATTTCATTCCGAGTAATAAAAATTATCATTCCTATTATAATCCGCCCAATTAATGAAGTTATGGACACATGTCCAACCTTTTACTAAGAGGTTAGCACATAGCAAAATGGTGTGAGGCGTATCATCTAGTGCAAATAGCGGACGGTTTAAGTATCAATCTTAAAAATGGTCATTTCAGTTGTGTTTGGGATAACTTATATTGGATAGCTTATTTTAGTATTTAGCTTATTTTTACAACCATTCATGGGTTCCATTCCGCTTTTTGGTACTATTCATGGATTTCACTATATTATTTCAACTAACTTTTAACTTTATCTATAATACTTTCAGCTAAATAAGCTGTTCCAAAATAGATGAAAATTTGAGGGTTATGTCACTTGCCATACTAGTTTGGGCAATCTAGCCTTATAATTTAATTGACACCATTTGATTTTTTCAAAAAAAAAAAAAAAAAAACATCGGAAGATTCAAAACCATGCATATTGTTGCCCGTAGAAAAGGGTACAATAGGTCTGTTTTTTGGTTTTTTTCATTGATATATCATAGCTGGCCTCTAACGTGGGTCGCTACTCCAACGTGCCCTCCTTTTTCTTTCTGTCTCTCTGTCCTAGCTGTGAATGAATGAACACACACAAAGAAAAAAAAAAAAAAAAAAAAAAAAAAAAAAAAAGTCGAATAAGGTGCATGATAAGGCCAAATTCCTTTTATTTCTAAAAATCTAGAGATCCTCATTTAATACAAGACCGGGTCTCTTGGTTTCCCTTTCCCAACACAAAGGAAAGAAAAAAAATGGAAAAAAAGATTGATGAAGGTCAACTGTTTCATTTTTAATAAAACATCAAAGCTGTAAATCATTCTTCCTTTTGCCTGAAATTTTCATCCACAAATCATGTCATCTAGTTTCATTGTCTTTCTTATTGAATGACAAAGAAAACAAAAACAAATTGGTTTCCGGCAGCCACTCCAGGAAGCCATCATACTGATCATCTCCTGAGGGTAGGCCTATTGCAAACCCCACTTATACATTTTTTTTGCCCCTTATATTCTCCAACAAGAATTATTTAGTTAGATCTAATTTTCTTTATTATTTTTGAATGCTATTAATTTTGTATCTAGTTATCAATTTGTAACACAACAACAATGTTGTTCGCATTGTTGGCAAGATAACATACAATCATTCTCCTTTTATCATATATACAATACAAAAAACTGCACCCATCAACAAGAATTGTACAGGGTACTGAATTGTGTGGGGATCATGACAGAAATGGATGACTCGGGGGAAAAGAAATCAGGTTGTGGCCTCTTAAATGCAGTATTCGGTAGACGTGGTTTTTGGCCAAGAAGAGCTACCTCTACCGGTTCTATTCACTCGGGAAATGGTCCTGAATTTGTCAAGACACCAAGCACTCCAAATTCAAGAAGGCGGCGAAGTGACTCTGACGAAAGCTCATTCATTGAGAACTCACCTAATACGTCAGAGCCGACGACTATACCTGTGGCTAGCCCTACACAAAATCCTCAAAGGGCACCTGCTGTATATAATCAAGTCCAAGGTAGAAGACCCTCCAATCAGGTTGTAATTGTACCCTCATCAGGCACAGGCTCAACAACAAAGATAGCTCCGAATCAAGGATATGTTAACCAAGGCAGAAGGGTGCCAAGGGAAGCCATTGGAATTTCTGGTGAGCTAGAAAGTATGATTGTGGATCATCAAAAGGCAAAGGGAGGTAATAATCTTGTTCGCGCATCATCTGGCAATTTAATGCTTTTTGGCAATTTAGGTAACTTAAGGCAGCCAGGAGGAGGAAATGTGAATTCATATAATGTTGTTAACCATCCTCCTAAGGCTGGAAGAGAAGAAATTCCAACGCCAAAAGGAAATAACTCAAATTACTCAAATGGGGTAAGGGGAAATGTGGTAACAAGTACTTATGGAGAAGGAAAACCCAGTCTAGAAAATTCCTTGTGCCGAGCTCTCTCAACCAGAATGGATCCTGAGACATTGAAGATTATGGGCAATGAGGATTACAAGAATGGAAGATTTGCTGAAGCCCTGGCCTTGTATGATGCAGCAATTTCCATTGACCCCAATAAGGCTTCATATAGAAGCAACAAAAGTGCTGCATTAGCCGCTCTTGGTAGGCTTCTTGAAGCAGTTTTTGAGTGCAGGGAAGCTATTCAAATCGAACCTCATTATCAAAGAGCTCATCATCGTTTGGCAACATTATACTTAAGGTAAGGAATTAAAACTATTTATTCCTAGACAATATGAACAATCATATGTACTTCCCTAGAATAATTTCTTTTTGCTAGTCTGTGCATTTTTATTCCTGTTAGACATTATCATTCTTATAATTTTGAGAATATATTTCTGCATACAGATTAGGGGAAGCAGAAAAGGCATTGTATCATTTTAAACATGCAGGACCAGAGGCGGACCCTGATGACATAGCCAAAGTGAAATCGCTTCAGGTCCATCTCAACAAGTGCACTGAGGCTCGCAAATTCCGAGATTGGAACACCCTGATTAAGGAAGCTGCATACGCTATTTCTGCAGGTGCAGATTCAGCACCACTGGTAAGCCATAAGTAATAGAATTGGTCTCTTATTAATTTTGCACTTTATATGAATCTGTCAACCTTTGTAAGTGTGCATCTGTGACTCATTGCCCTGGTTGTTGCTTTGAAAAGATATTTGCTCTGCAAGCTGAGGCCCTGTTGAAGCTCCATAAGCATCAAGATGCAGATGAAACAATGTCAAAGGGTCCAAATTTTGAACTTGACTCATGTACTAGATTCCTTGGGCCTATTGGTAGTGCAAATTTGTTAGCTATACGTGCTCAGGTTGACTTGGCAGCTGGCAGGTTAGCGTGTTCTATATGGTTAATTAAAATCATAGCCCTGGTGTCTAGTATGAAGTATCACACACACTTGGATTTCAAAGCAAATGTTCTGGCAAAACATGAAAAATGTTCCCTTTTCTTTTTGGCAAGTAACCCACACCTAACAAACATTGAATTTAATCATTATTCTAACGGTCTACTCCTGATTGATCAAGATTTTTGTCTATCAAATTTAAGTATGCCTAGTTGAAGCACAACCTCACATGTTCTTTTATTAGGCAAATAAGAAAACTGTTGGTGTCCAATGGCTTAACAGATTTGATGATGCATTGGAGTCAGCTCAACGAGCAGCTCGTCTTGACTCAAACAATAGGGAAGCAAAAATGGCGATGAGGAAGGCTCGCGCTATTTCAGCAGCTCGATCAAAAGGTAACGACCATTTCAAGGCATCAAGATTCTCCGAGGCATGTGTTGCATACGGGGAGGGACTTGAGAATGACCCATACAATTCAGTGTTATTGTGCAACCGAGCTACTTCTCGGTCCAAACTCGGCCAATTTGAGAAAGCAGTGGAGGATTGCACTGTTGCCCTCAACTTGAGACCCTCTTACAGCAAGGCCAGACTAAGAAGAGCCGATTGCAATGCCAAGGTGACTAAAGTTCCTTTTTTTTATTCTTTTGCAGACTATATACCATGTTAAAAATTCAGTAACTGAATTGCGGTATTTAACTCAAATAAACAGAACTTTCAGTCTAGTAGTACTACTTGAAATGTAATATGAGAAATTTTTTTTTTTTTTTTTTTGGTGAACAAAAATTGGGTAGAGGGGGGTGACCAGTGTGGCTTCCTTACTTAGGCGTAACCATAATAGCACCCTACCCGCTCCCGGGCGAGACCCCATACTCCCGGTCTGTGAAAAACTCACTTATTATTCTTTTGGACCGTTTGGGATGGAGATGGGATATAAGGAGCACTAACACACAGCTAGTTGTTGAGGCTCGAATCCAAGTCCTGAGACTTGTCAGCTCGGTATCTTACCAACTAGGCCACCCGAATGTTGGTAATGTTATATGAGAATGGCATATCAACATATAAGAAATCTAATAATGCATTTCAAGTAACATTTTACGGTTAGAATTTTATTTCTTAATATTAAATAGTACACATGGTGTCATGTCATTTAAAATTTTAAATAATATTATACTAAATATACATTTAAGATTTGTAATATTTTATCTGAACTTATATGAATTCATTTCAAAAATAGAGGTACCTTAGTTTGATTTTAAGCCGTGAAATTGAGAACCCAAAAATATAGTTGTTTAGCAATGTTCTTAGGCAGTGAATAATTAAAAATTTGTTTGGATGTTAAATATGTAGTTGGGAAAATGGGAAGCTTCAATACAAGACTACGAGGTGTTATTAAAGGAAAGTCCAGGAGACGAGCATGTAAGCCAAGCCTTGTTGGATGCCCAGGTACAGCTCAAGAGACAACGTGGTGAAGACGTTAATGGCACGATGAATGGTGGATCTGACTCGGTCATCGTCCTGTATTAAGAGAGACAGAGAGACACAGAGAGTTTTAGATATGGAGATGTGAATGGCACAATTTTTTTTTTTTGTTTTTTCTTTTATAGCAAGATGTAATAGGCCTATTAGGTATACTTTTTTCTCAATTTGTTTATGTATAGTTCAAATGCGTGTAATCTTTTTTTTTTTTTTTAATCTCAGAATTTGATTGAAAATTTCAAATTCCTGTGGAAAGGAACTAATTGATTTTTTATTTTTTATTTTATTTTATTTGTCACAATACAGCTCATTTAGCTTTACTCCATAGAGTGGTGTGTGGAACTGTGGAAGTGTTCTTATTAGCATGTCGGAATATATGGTTTGGCATTTCATCTATTTTCCCCCTCGTTTGTATGTAAATTTTGTTTATTTATTGCTTATTGGGATTTATTAATAACAATAGTGATAGTTTGTGACTATTACGAAAAAGACACAATTTTGAAAAGTGGCACGTCCATAATATTTTAACAACAAAAATCTTAAGTAATAAGTTGATATTGGTTCCAATTTGAATTCACTAATGAAATTATTTTTTTGTAAACGTGGCATTTCTCACCAGCTTTATGTAATGTGGGTTCCAAGAAAAAATAAAATGAATAAAGAAGAAGAAGAAGAAGTAGAAGATGTTCAAAAGGTGTTGAATCAGAAATTTTTTTGCAAGTATAACTATGGTTGCTTCTAGTCATTGTGCTGAATTTGGAAAATTTTGCTGCCCATATAATCTTTATTATTGGAACCATCTTCATTGCAAAGGAATCAAATTCTTGCTCCAATTGAATTCACATGGCCATTGTATCACAAAATTAATGACATACATACATACATACATATATATATATATATATACACACACATATATATATATATATAAATATATATATATATATATATAACACTAGTTGATAAAGGACAAAGAAAATAACTTGGAAGAGGTCAGGCTTGAGATTTGCTCCCTCTATTTGATTAGGTGAAAATATTTTATGGAAAATGAGTCATTTTCCAAAAGGCATTTTTTATATAATTATTTCATTTTTCAATATTTGGTAAAAACTTGTTAAAAAACAATTTTCTAACTTTCCTTATTTAGTTTGTTATGAGATAGAATTGTTTTAAAAAGAAAAAAGAAAAAAGAAAATAATCTCTAAAAATAAGTTATATTTTTTATGTTGACTAAAGATTAGTTTTCTTTTGACTAATTTTTTTTATACTACCAAATACTGGAAAATAAGAAAAACTATCTTTATATAAGATTTTTTTATAAAAACAAACAGAACTAAGTAGGGAGGGAAGTGAGTCATACCCACAAATGGAACCATTATTTAAAGGCGTTGGTTTCTACTTTAGGGCTGTTTGGAGGCTATATTTATATAGTTTTTTGTTCTTAAAACCAAAAATAGTGGATTCCCCATTTAAATTTATAGTTTAGTTGGTGTTTTCTAAATACATTTTTTAGAAAACAGTTTCCTTATTTCGTTGTTGAAAATAAGATTTTGAAAACAACTGAGAGAGTTTTAAGAATACCAAAATTAATTTTAATGGTATAGTTGTAATTTGTAAATAAATTGAAAATAGTGAATCCCACAGATTTGCAAAAAAAGTTCAGTCTCTACAATTTAGGAGCTTATCATTATCATAACAAATTTACAACAAAACTTATCATTAAAAAAAAAAAAAAAAAAAAAAAAAAAAAAAAAAAAAAAAAACTGAAAACAACAAATTTGCACTAAATGAGAGAGAGAGAGAGAGAACGAATAGGTTTGTTGTATTGTTAGTGTTGATTTTTTTTTTTTTTTAATATATCTTTTACTGCCATTGGTTTTTTTTTTTTTGGGTTACCTAATCCATTTGTGTTCTATTTTAACGTTAGTTTTATTTTAATATGTAATCTACCAGCTAATTTTTGTCTCAAAAATATAAAATGATCTTCCAAACCTTTTTTTTTTTTTCAATATTTTGAAAATTCTTGTGGGGGTTGAAAACAGAATGATACAAATACCTGCTTAAGTAAAAATTCTTTCTGGCATCACAACTAATTTATATTGGTTAAGGAATGATTAATCCACAATGGGAGATTTGAACAAGAAGTAGATATCAAAAGTATGGATCTTGTATAAACCTATGAACATAAGAAGAAGCTTGCCCAAGATACTAACATCCAAGAACAAGTGTACATTCACTTTGCAATTTCTCTCTCCATAATTTTCTCCACCCTAGATAATGTATGTCCAACCTCTCTTTATATTCCTCTCTTGCCTTCTTTCTTGGAATGTGATGTCATCATACAGTTGGTAAGATACTTGTTCCTTTAGACACCTATTCCCTTTTTTTCATGGTGAAGAAAGATTTTTTGGACTTAAAGTACTATTGAGACCAGTCATTCAATAATAAATGTGATTGTGTTAGGTAAGTGGGTCTAATTAATGCGGAAGTGATTATTGCTTTAACAAGAAGTCTTCCTTTAGGTCCTTGGATGTTTCTCCATGACTCCAAGCTCTTCCCCAGATGCTTCGAGGGTCTCGAGGTCCTTGGTGAATCTACCCAAGGAGCCGTAGCTAATAGACTTCAGCTAGTGGGCACTATTCCCCGAGGTCTAACTTTAACTTAATGGGCTCAGGACCTTACTTTCCTAGTAGAGAGCCGGCCTTCTAGGAAGGCCCAATGTCATCTAATGCTAAAACCACTCCCCTACGATTCTTAAAAGTGGAAGTCAAACAAGTATAATGCAAAAATTGTCCTCTAAAAACTAGTTTCAAATTCAATTTTTTGAAAACTACTTTTGCACTGTTTTAAGAACAAAAACAAAAATCCACCTATCAAACAAACCCTTAACTTCTCCAATTTTTGCTTCAATCTCTTGGGTTTTCTCCATTTTTTATCCTCACCTAGAACTCATTGGTGCCGGTGTGATGATGAATATTTAATTAGGAAAAAAAAAAAAAAAAAAAAAAAAACTAGACCAGAAAACTGGTGCCAAATAGTGCAAGTGATTTTTTGAATTGGGAAAATGGATTTTGAGAACACTAAAAAAATAAAATTTTGAAAATGAAGACTTAAAACAAGAACAACAAAACCAAACAGGGCTTTAATTGGTGGGGCCTATACAAAATGAAAACTAAAAACATTCTGTTTTCAGAGGAACCAAACATGGTCAATTGTTTAGGGAGAAAGGAGAAAACAAAAAAAGAGAGATGCAGAGCATATTGGAGTCATCCCCATTGGATCCTCGAATATTCCTCAAGTGTTTGACATCTATTTCAGCTCTTAAAGGCTCGAAAGAGTGCTCCCTTTTGTAATGACTATAGGAATTAGGATATAACTATCATCCTGTTTATACCTTTTGTAATTAGTTTTGTTGGGCCAACTCATAGGTCTTGTTTGTAGTTCCTATCAATGAGAAATAAATTGCATTATATTAATTTTTACCCACTACACATTTCAAATAATAATAAATCATTGATTTTTATCTTAAAAAAATACTAACAAATTCATAATAAAATACGTTATAAATTGAAATTTTCTCTTTAAATAAAATCTTGATAATAAAATCCCCAATTTATTATAAAGTTGGAACCAGTATTCCTAAAATATTAATTATTATGTAGGTTTATGTCCAACAGTTTATTTCATGTATTGTGTAAAAAAAAATGATAATTTTTAAGATGATAATAAATTGAACCAAACTCTTTCCATGTGATCCGATCCGACATTTTTTTTTTTTTTCAAAAGAAACCAGAGCTTTAGGACAGAGCCTGTTAGAATCTGACTCTGACATACCAAATAATGAAAATAAAAATGCTTTAAGCACCCATTACCAATAGATCAGAGTAAGGCATCGTTCCTTAATTAAAAATCGTTCACATTAAAAATATCCAGACCATACCAATATTAAAGACTGTGACGACAAAGTTGTAACTTTGTCTGATTCTAATAAATAGATCCATTCTCACCAACAAACAACGCAGATCCAGCAAATCTTAAAACTCATACATCATTCAATCTTCATCTTCATCTTACTCCACATTAAATAGTAATAATTATTATTTAGCAGAAAAACTTAGCAAATTACAACTCTTAATAAACCTAATAATTAACCTTAGCATCACCAACAACCCTTCGTTTATTACACACTAGATTTAAGCTGACCACGTCGATTCTTCTCCGAATCGTCGTACGGACAGTAGTTCCTAATGGCGGTGAGCTCGTACGGCGCCGTATCGAGCGCGAGCCACTGCTCCACGGTGAACAACTGCTGAGTGCAGGAGGTGTGGACCCCAGTCGTCGTCACCTCCACGTAATTAACGTACCACCCGTGGTGGGCACCCGACCCGTCCGAAGTGAGATTCAAAGCGCAGATCGGAGCCGAAAGGCACCCGCCTCTGCCGCTGAAAATGTCCAGGTTGCCCCTCTCGTAGTAGTTGTGGCCTGGCTCCATCAGTCCGCCCCAGTACTCTAGGTTCTTGATCTCCACGTACTCGCCGTACTCGTCGTACAGCCTCGCTCCGATGATCGAGTCCGTGCCTCCTTTTATGACCGACCCGGTCCTGATGTACACAGTGTACACACAATCATCGTCCTGTTAACAACAAAAAAAAGTTAGTTAGAAATTGCAACTGCTAAGATGGTTATGAAGATATTAGATTTGATGAGCATATTACGGAAGATTGGGCTATGGAGAGAACGCAGAGGAAAAGGATGAAGAAGAAGTTGGTGTTGAGAGCCATTGGGAAATTGAGATTGCGATGTGTGAAGCTTCGTTGTGTTTGGCTATATATATCATGAGCAATGAGGAAATCGAGGTGGGGGAGACACGATCATGTTATACAAAATACGACATCGTTGTGTGGTACGCGACAAAAGATGTGTGATGAAATTACAAGATTGACACTGACATACTGTGTGCCAACGTGGAGATAGAATCTCCTGCGCCAAATGTATGACATGGACCTCATACGTCCGGCCCATAAAAGATTTTTCTGTGAAAGTAATAGCAATCACTAATGAGTGTGTAAGTGAGGAATGAAAAAAAAAAAAAAAAAAAAAAAAAGAACAGGGCAAGGTTACCTGTAACGTACGTCCCACCGAATTGATAGGAAAGACTTTAATTATTTTGGCTGGTTCTTCTTTATTTTGAGCTAAGGATAAGAATGCTCTCCAACCCTATCGAGAGAGATATCATGAAAAGCATATTCTAGTGGGAGGCAAAAAAGTACCCTACCGAAAATAGAGGAGAACAAAAACGTGGAAATTGGTAACGAGTTAGCTGGGTTGTCAAGACTCAATAGTCAATACAACCATCTATAACTTCTATCATAGCAACTGGTAGGGTCCTCTTTTTGCCTTTTTTTTTTTTTTTGATAACTATTACACTAGGAATATTGGGGCTTGCCATCTATACCTTGTATAGTGTTTGCTTGTCACTGAAATAATGAGTGATCTCATTTGTATTCTTTTCTTTGGTTAAATTGTGTACATTGTCGGCTTGAACTCAGCTTGAGAAAAGACTTGTTTATGGTTATTTAATTAGCAAATGAGTCAAGCTTAAGTCCAAATTTTAGACTTGACTATTAAACAAGTCGAACTCACACATAATATTGTGTTCATGTACAAGCTTATGAGTACGAGGCTAGATTAAAAAGTATGTATAAATTACGTGTTTATATGTACAAATGTTTATAATAAACTTAATAAGACATTAGATTAGATTGCATAAGTTTGGGAAAAAGTTCATAAGACATCAAATTATTATTTATAATTTATTGATAATATAAATAGTTAATTTTGTAGTTAAATTATTAATACATTTTAACAATATAAGGCTAGTGGATCGAATTTTTATAAATTTATAATTATATTTGATAAACTCAAAAAAAAAAATTTCAATTATAATTTGGTTATTAATTATTAGCATATATATATATATTTATAAGTTGGTATAAAAAAACATAGTCATAAATTTTACTACATATTGGAAAACAATAAGTCAATCAAGTTGTTTGTAAATGAGTTGGAGCTTGTTTGATAAGAATATGAATTAAGTTTGAACATATAATCTAGTTTGGTGATTAACTTGAGCTCAACTCATGTTTAAAAAGAATTAAACGAATAATCCTGAAATTTTAACACTCGGCTCGGCTTAGTTTGTTAATAGCCCTATATCTAAGTTTTGGCTCACATTTTGTGGTGTCCACAAGTTAGGTTGAGTCAAGTTTGGGCTAAACCTAAACCTGACTTGATCCCATCGAATGGCTACAAATGTTGACCTATCGTCAACTGAATAGCACCACTGGTTTGGATCAAACCAATTATCCATGATGACAGATTAGGTCGAGTTGAAATAGTTAAAGAGAATGAATAATCGAGATATGGTGGAACTTGTCGAAGATTGCGAGATCTCGATCAGATATCGCTAGAGATCATGAGATCTCTACAGATTTGAGTAGAATCTTGGACGGCAATAGAAGGAGATTTGATTTAAAATGGAGAATAGGTCGGATTCTGGGCACCTTTTGGCAATATCACGAGTTTTGGGTAAAAGGTCAGTTGAATTGGTTCGAATTGAGTTTTGAAGGGGTAGACTCACAAGTAGGGATGGCAACGGGTCGGGTTTGGATCGGGTTTCTTTATATCCGGACCCGACCCGCGGATCTGTATCTCTTACCCGAACCCGACCCGATTAATAAACGGATTTTTTTCCCAGGCTCCAAACCCGGCCCGTCGGGCCCCACGGGCCCCGCGGGCCCCGACCACTTTAGGGCCCATTCCTAAGCCCTAATGGCCTAAACCGTGGCCCAATTTTTTTTAAAAAAAAAATTCCGTAATTAATTTAATAAATCTCAGATTCTACACTAATTTAATTTATAATAATTATTTTAGATTTCTACAATAATTTTAGATTTCAAATTTCACATAAATCTACAATAATTTACTTATAATTTCTCATTTTCCCTTTCAAAACACAACCCCAAATACAGAAATCACAAGAAATAATACATAAAAATCACAAACCCATACATAAATCCTATACACATAACCCAAATACATAAAAAAAAAAAAAATTCTTCCTTACAACAAGATTTGCCGCAAGTTCAAATATATACAAAATAAATCCCCCAAATCCAAATCCGGGACCATTACATCAAGTTCAAAAATCTACAAAATAAATCCCACAAATGAATATACACAATAATACCCCTTTCAGGCACCAAGTAATGAACCCAAAAAAAAATGAAAAAAAAAAAAAGAGATCTTGGTGGTGGCAGATCTTGGCGGAGATGGCAGATCTTGGCTGAGCTACACTTGGAGAAGACAGATCGGAGCTCAGAGAAGACAAAGAAAGAGAGAAACAAACCAGTGACGATCTTGAGACCGGCGGTGACAGAGCTTGAGACTGACAATGACAGAGCTTGAGGCCGGCGGTGAGATCGTGTGATGGTAGCGGTGACAGAGGTTAGAGCTTGAGGTTGAGTCCGTGAGTGAGAGGGAGAAGAGAGTGAGAAAGGGAGAGGAGACTGAGGCTGTGAGGGAAATGGATGGAGAGTGGGACGGCTGAGTGTGAAATATGAGAGAAAGTAGGGTTTTTTTAGTTTATATATATATGGGGGGTTTTTTGGTAATTTTATACTTAAACGGGTCGGGTCCGGGTCGGGTATGCCAAAAACCCGGACCCGACCCGGACCCGCTTCGGGTTTTTTTTAAAAAGACCCATACCCGACCCTATTATTTATCGGGCCGGGTAAAATCCGACCCATTAGGGTCGGACCGGACCGGGTATCCGCGGGTCGGACTTTTATTGCCATCCCATCCCTACTCACAAGTCTGGTTGAGTCAATTTTTAATACTTTGCTTGGCTCGAGTCACTTACAACCATATATCTAAGTTTTGGCTCCACAGGTTTGATTAAGTCAAGTTTGGGCTAAACTTGAACCCAACTCGATCCCATCGATTGGCTAAAAATGTTGACTTGTCATCAACCAAAAAGAACCACCGGTTAGGATCAGATCGATTGTCCATGATGGCAGATTAATATTCTAATAGATAGTATGTTTTAATTTGATTTGAATTCTATTACTCCTATTATATTTAAACCCTCAAATTAGAATCTTGTCATATCATTTATCTATATATATATATATAAAAGAATATTGCCACATCATATTTTCTCTAAATAGTAGAATATATAGGTTCATGTACAAACACAGCCAAAATAAATATATATTAATAATTACCATAGGAATATTTTTAGTAGCTCCATATAAAAAAAAAAAAAAATTCATAATAAATACCTATAGTTAATTACCATAATTATCAAATTTTATATTTTATATTTGAGAAATAATGTCTACAATATTTTTACAACAAATCGTAAGTGGCAGTTTGTTACTGGTTATTATTGTTAGGGCAAAAAAGTAATCTTAGTGTTAGTTTCAAATTTGAACCAATAACAACTAACCACTTGTGATTTATTGTAAAAATGTTGTAGACGTAGCATATCTCTTTATATTTTACAATCAAAATAAATATCTAGTAATAATTATCATAATTGTCAAATTTATTAGGAGTACCATAAATGCGTACTCTCTTCTCTCACATGAATAGTGAGTCACACCATAAATTTAATTAATAGGACCCATGTGAGAGGAGGGGGTATGCATTTACGGTACTCCGAGAGTACACAATAATTTCCCTACATACAAAATAAAAGAGTAAAAATCATTGTTTCCTAGATTAAATAATACTTTATTGAACTTTTACGTACATTGCACATATTGCTAATTAATTGTGTTAAAAGTGAGGTACCCACTTTCATCTTTGGGGCGACATGTTCTTTTATGTTGTCATAGGATGTGTTACCAACATATGCAATCAAATGTTTCTCAAAAAAAAAAAAAAAAAAAAAAAAATGCAATCAAATGAAATACAATTCGTGATGACCCCAAAACGATATTGAGTTCGTACGTTAAAAGGCCCAAACAATATAATTTGTAGAGCGTGGGCTTGAAAGGCTAGACTTTGGTCACCGAACGATGGTTAGTCATTGTGTTCATACGGAAATAAACTATGTTCGTTCGAGAAGTCTTTCTCTTCAGTACGGCCTGGGAGGCTCTGGTTCTTAGCCTTTTTTCCCAGCCCCTTCTTCCGGATTGCTTGCTTTTCCTTTTATATTAGCCTGTATCCTTTATCCTTCGTCCACGTGTAGGTTCGACTTTCCAGAACTGATACTTGTCCCATCAGCCCATACCCAAAGTGGTTAAGAGTGGTTGTAAAAGCTGAAGAGTACGGTTCTGTCAGGTGCAGAGTATTCAATGGCAGTAATGGCAACTTTCCCTTCGTCCTTTGTCGCTATACTGTCCAGGGGTCGTTTTTCTATCAACGCAGATATTTTAGGTTTTTCCCAAAACTGTTCCTATACCGTTCTTGCCTTTTCTTTCAGGTGGGTCTCGGGGATGCCGAGGACAAAGTCATCCTTGACTATGTCTTAAGGTTACTTGGACTTTTATTATATGTCATTGGCTATATTTCTCCTCAGCTCGAGCCTTGGATCCCAATGTAAAAGTGGGCCAGGGCCACAAATTATTGGGTCCCACAGCTACAATTATATATATAAATATATATATATACACACACAATTAATTTCTAATGAATTTTAATCTTTTACGAATATTATCTTTGGACTTTGACATTGGTGTTAATTTTGTCTTTGTACTTTCTATTTAGAGTTTTGCTAGCACCACATAAACTTACACAATTTTTGTCATAATTCGTCACGTGATGATTTGTGGAAAAAGTTGTGTAAGTTTATATGATCCTAGCATTTTTCTTCTATTTGAACTATTAACCACTTGAACTATATTTCAGCAAAAAAGAAAAAAAATTGTAATTTTCATTAAAACATTAACGGATCTAATCATGTGATATGCATATAGTTCTATCATATCCTATTGTTAGAAATTATCTAAAATATATTTTACTATTCAATGCATGTATGGGTCTTTTATGAAGAAACCACATTACCTCCATGGTTTAATGATGAGCCCTCTATTGAAATCTTGAAAAAGCCTTTGATTAATTTCTCAAATTATACGGTGGTTGCTAGATGTGACTTGTGAGTACGGTGTCGGAGAAGACAAGAAACCCACTCTCTAGACCTAATACCCATTGAAAAGAATGGCAATTTAAATGAGCTAATTGTCATTTACTTAAAGGGAGAGTAGGGGCTCCTTATGTATTAAAAAAGAATTTGTCCATCCCATTGGACCTAAAAGAGACATAACAGAAGCCAAGATTCAAATAGTCACTATAACTATGACGGTCCACATAATAAGAAAGAATGAATAAAAAATTATAGTGACCAAGTAAAATGGATGTGCTATAGTTATAAATAAAAAATAAAAAATTTAAGGGATGTGTTTAATTTATCACACATCTAATTTCCAAAAAATTAATTATTCAAATAAAAAATTCAAGAACGAAAATTAGCACTCATGTAAAAGTCTTCTAGACGAGATGTCATTTGAACTTCATAATTTTATTTGCTTGTGTTGGAATTTGTTTCAGAATATATAGATTCTAGAAGATATAATAATTATATATATATATATATATATACACGTACACACATAAGATAGAATAACATATAATAATTATGAAAACGTGTTTTTTTAGTTTTTTAGTTTTTTTTAATAAAATTAAATCAGGTAACATTTTTATAGTTGTTCCCAAAATTATTATAGGTTGGAATTGCCTGAATGCAAATCATATGTACCACATTTTGTTTTCCATTTTATATTTCATCAATTACAACTTGTAATATATTCATTTAACTTTCCTCATAAAATAGTCAAAATTTAAAATGGAAAAAATTAATCACATGACATGTTATAATTGATAAATCATAAAGTGAAACACAAAACATGGAAGAGATAATTTCGATTGGAGCTTGTCCCTCCCATTAAATTCAAGTTTTGACTGCTTCATGATGAACAAAACACAAGTGATGCAACTGTTAAATGTCTGGATTTGACCAAGTAAAATGACCCAAAAATAGGATTTAATCGGCAAAACGATATGTGACCCCTAGAGCCATACTCAACCTTACACTCACTCCCAACATGAGCTGTATTTTTTTCCAAGCCGGTACTCCTCGTTTCTCTTCACCCCTCCTCTATTGTCCAAACCAATTTCCCATGCAACCACCTCTTCCCATGCAAATCACTCTTTCTCCTCAATTTGCCTTCACCACCCTATCATCTCATTTGTGCACCCCTCCCCTTTACCCATGGAGGGGCGGGTTCCACCAGCGCCCGATGGTGATGACACGGATGACAACTCTCTCCCGCTACATTCATCAGGGTCAAAATCGCTGCCACCACCACCACCATCACTGCTTCTAATAACACCGCCTCCTGATATGAACTCCGAAACCTACGTAATCCAAATCCCTAAAGATCAAATTTATCGCATTCCACCACCGGAAAATGCCCTTTTTGTGGAACGTAATGGCAAAAAACCTGTTGAGAAGAACAAAAAGTCTCGACCCAAGTGCTGGGTATGGATAACTGGTTCCATCTTGGTTGTGCTAGCACTTATAATTGCTCTAATCCTAGTGACATTGTCCATCGTCTATAGGTCTAAAAGTCCTTCATTCTCCGTGGCACATGTCCTAGTCAAGTATGCACAAAATTCTACTCATAAACATTCTCAATCGGCTGGGTACACAATCTCATTGAAGGCCAATAACCCAAATGAAATTATGGGAATTGATTATGACAGTGGTGGGGTTGTTACATTATCTTCCGAGGGCAAAAAGATTGCTACAGGCAAATTTCCATCGTTGGAGCAAGAAGATAATGGTTTCAAGAAGATTAAAGTCTTTCTAAAAGGCACAAAAGAAACGCTACCTAAGGAGATTGAGAAGAGTATGAAGGCCAATAAAACTAAGGTACCGGTCTCCTTAACTCTAAATGCGAAACTTAGAGTGAAACTGAAATTGGGTGTGATTAAGACATGGATTCTTGACATGGACGTTGCATGTAAAATTAAGGTCAATACATTGGGGGTGGGTTCGGTGATCTTATCGGAAGAATGTCAGAACTAATTCAAGTCCTAGATAAAGTGGCAATGGTGGTGATGCTAGAGTGGCTTGGTGACCCAGGTCATGCAATATTATGAATAATTTTTTATTTGGTCATTTTCATGAATGCTTTTTTTTTTTTTTTTTAATTTTTTTTAATGTCAACTAAGTTTGATGATGGGCTAAAATGTTTAATTTTTAGTACAAAATACTATCTATAATTATATGTTTGTATAATTTGTTATAACTAGCTAGGCAATTTTTCTTCTTTGTTCTTGTTAATTTCCCATAACAGAAGCTGGACTTGAAACATGCAATTTATTTTTCTAATTTCCTAATACATTTAAAGAGTATTCAAGTTGTTGTTCTTATTTTTTTTGCTTCAAGCTTGAAAACTAGATCTGACTATACTTTACAAATATTAGACAGCTCCCCTGGTATCTCCTGCAATATTTTTACTTTTGGGTCTGGTCTAGAAATATTCTTGTAAGCAAAATTGGACCAAGCTATAATGCCCATTATGATATTTTTTCTGGCTTGGAGCCCAGAAAAAATTGTACTAGAAATATTTTTTCTGGCTTGGAGCCCAGAAAAAATTGGACCAAGCTATAATGCCCATTATGATATTTTTTTTTATAATTATCTAATACTCGGGTGCAAATGAGTGAGAAACCCAAGTAATTCAACAGAACTCACAGTAAAGAGGGCCCAGTCATGTCCTCCTAGAGTAATTCGGCCCTAGCCATGAGGAGGTGATGGACCTAATCGTGCCCAGGCTCCAGACCCATTAAGGTATACTTTGTCAGTTTCATGTTGAACCGAGATTGTCTTAAAACCTAAACTCGAATACAATTTCTTGTGAGCCCAAGTCTTTCTTGATCGGTGTCAAAACTTCCTTATCTTTGGGCTTTACATCTTTATCTTAAATTATCCACCTTCATGGTATGTTGCAATAAAAGTGACTAGCCTATAATGGGAAATGAATACCTTTCTCATGAAAATGTCCTCGCGAGGCTGAGATAATAGTTATGACTCATCGGTTCCATTATTTACAAGTCCATAATCAATGGATAGGATACAATGATAATGCCCAAATATGGAAACTAGTCTAGTCATAATCTTTTCTTTCTAGAAGAAAACTGAAATTTCTATTAATGAAAATTCATATCGTCTGAAAAGTTATATCGACTTGGATTACTATAGTAAAGTGTGAAGGAATATCTTTCATCTAAACTGAGAAATCTGTGACATGTTTAGTAAGATTGTGGACAATAGAATTACCTTGGCACTCCAAAACATGTGAGAAACTATAATCACCACTTATTACCATTTTTTCTTTATCAAAAAAAGAAAAGCTAAGATCAAGTATATATACTATAGCCGTCTCAAAAAAAAAAAAAAGTATTTATACTATAGTATCTGTCTAGATCTTTTCTTCTTTAATAATTAATCTTTAAATTATCCGCTTTTTATGGTAAGGTGCATTAGAAGATGCTAGCCTATACAATATGAAAAGAATCAAAGGAATATATCATATATTAGGCACAACTACTTTTAGCATATCTTTTATTCAGTGTACATAGACAATTTGGTTTGCAAAGTATATTAGTTTAGTTAATTTAACACGAGCCTAAATCCTACAAATTAATGAAGAACAGTTTCAAATTTTCATGTTACTTTGATAACTAAGTTTGAGTAAGGTATTTTGGGTGTTTTTGATATACGTGTAGGTGAAATATGTGTAAGTAAGTTTAAAATGTGAAAAATGTGTGTTGAGTAGGGTTACCAAACGGGCCCGTAATTTCTCGGATTCCCTTCTAAATAATCTGTAAACTGTAAGGGTTTTTATTATTATTTGTTTTTAATTAAGTGGACTGTAAACTGTTAGTAGCAATAAAAAGCTTTAGTTCTAGCCTATTTTATTTATTTATTTTTTAAATTTGACTTCCTCTAATTTGAGCTAAAAGTTTTTATTTTGTATTGACGTCTTCCACTTGCAAGAAATTATGAGCAATATTATTTCAGAAGCATATATCTATGAAAAGCTGATAGAGTGAAGAAGATTTTGAAACTTTGAACGCCGGGGGCTGAGAGACTTGGTAACTTGATTGTTGGAATGAAGATATCCCCGCACCCTCTTGTAACTATGAAAAAGATCGAAAGAAAAAAATTGCTTGGAAACTCGATTAAAATGATTTTTTATTATAAAAGAATATGATAAGATTTGAATCTATTACCTATCATTAAATCAAAACAAATAGTTTATTTATTTATTTATTTTTTCGAAGATTCAATCTCAAATTTCTTATAAGATAAAAAGAGTTTACAAATTGAATTAATTAGATCCATTATTAAGTGTAACATATTAATTACATATATAGTTACACCAATTTAATAAAATGCTTAATTTGACTTCATTCATGATTGAGTCTTTGATGGAGTTGACTATGATATCACAAGAAGAATTGACCATGTGCACCACGAGAGACCCAGAAAGAGAATTTAAGGACCATATACACCATGCGCAAAAGTGGATGTGGCTCGGTTCTTTACTCCATTTCTAAGTTGCTTTTTCCTCGAAAGATCTTTAGCATGATAAGAATAATAATACTAATAATTAACAATGGAAAAAAAAGAAGAAGAAGAGCATGAAAAGTAGAAAAACAAGTTTATAAGACATATGATTTTATCTAAAAAGCAAGTTGCTTTAAGGGTGGAAGTACTTTAAAAGATGAAAAAAAGAAATAAAAAGAGTTGCACTAAAGGAGAGAACCTTTTATAGGAGTGTTAACAATGGACACTTTAGAATAGGTCTTTTTCCTATTTTTTTTCACTAGAAAAATACTTTACAACTCAGTAATTATGAAGTTTTGGAAAAAGGTCCTCCCAATCCATCCTCTTTGTGTTTTTTACATGTATTTGCACATGGTTAGCACTTAGAGTTAGCTGGGAACCATAACCCTCTTTTATGAATTTCACTGTTCATTTTGTTTGTAGTAAAATGCCTTTTTTCCTCTCTTCAAATAATGTTGTTTTTTGCAAATTCCAATACTTTCTAAGTGCAAGTCTTCACACATGCACGTGTCCACAATAACTGTGATATACATTTCATAATTGGTCAACAATCCTCTTGATTATTATATTACTAGGAAGTGAGTTTGACTAATATATATGAAACTACTCAACTCCATTCTTTTTTAAAAATTATTATTCTTTGATTTATTATTGGTTTTTTTAGTTGGAATAAAGGTGAGCAAACCCGAGCTCGATGGATTAATATATGCATCTACGTATTGAATAGATGAAAGGGAAAATAAGAGAAGGATTGGCATAACTCCACCCCCGTATAGTTCCTTGGTAAACATTTTCTTATTTAACAATAATGTGACAATCATTGTACCATTGTCTTAAACTTCTAGCAACTTTCCTTCATACATTTAATCCGGACTTTGTACACAATAATTCTAATTATTCATAACCCACATCAGATCAGACCCTTATGTTTAAAAAATAAAGGAGGGTATTGAGACACTACAACAAAAAAAAAAAAAAATCTATTACATCAAGTGTTAATACAACATATTAAGATATCCCTCCCCAACCAATGACCCATTAATACTCTTAATCACTCATATACTCCTCATAATGAGAAATCTCTTTCATGCATACATGGCAAATGATTCTAAAGAGGTTCTGACCAATGTCTCATTCATACATAGTCACTATAAATTTGTTCCCCATAATAGGAGCATCTAGGGTCACATGGGAATCCATGTGAGCTAGAGTTTTGGCACATCAGACCAATGACTACACCCATACTATATACATGTATTTATAGTATGCCAAGACAAACCACCACCCTCAACAGCTCGACCCTCATTGCGGGGACCGATTCCCAAGCAGCACACGTGTTGGAAATCTACTTTGTGCATTGCAATTACCTGACACGTGGTTTCAGGACCATAGCTATGCTATGCTAATATGAACTCAGTCTTACTGACACGCCAATGCCTAAAGGTTCCTCTTCAATGCTGTAATAAATCTGACCAACCATATATAGTCTGTACTGCAACGAGAGCTAGCAAAATGCTTGAACTAATACTATATAGCAGAGAGGGAGAGTATAGAAATGAATCACAGAGTTTACAATAGGAATGGCCTAGTTGTTCACATGAAAGATTTTGTATCTATATATATTTAATCTATGGTTTGGGTTGGTGGAAACAAGATGTGTTTATGTGCAGCCATATCTTTTAATGTATCAAAACTTTCATATTATAATGGATTCAAGTCCATAAACAAGATCTTAAATGGAAGTACTTTTTAACCCAAATAGAAGATAAAGAAAAAAGCTGTCTCTGTATCAAATAACACTTGTATTTTTTTATATAATAATAATGGGTTGGTTCCTATAAAAAAAAAAAATAATAATAAAATAATGGGTTGGTGGGTGAGTGAGTGAGATTAAGAACTTGTATCGTTTATAGAGCATGAGTAAATAATGTTGTGGAAAAAAAGAAAAAGTATAAAAGGAAGGGTAGGATATTAGTAGTGACAGTTGGCTACATTGGATGGAGAGGACGTCTCTTTCTTTTCCACCAATAATTGAATCTTAAAAAGATATAGTTTAATTCAGTTAAGGCGCCAATGATAGTTGAATCTAGTGGACTCCATCTTTCCACGTCCGAAAGAAACGAGGTTGTCAAAGCTTGGAACCATGTTAGTGTCTCCATTCCAAAATCCATGTGTGTTCCTCACATCAAATACCCCCTTTTAAGTGGATTCCAACTCCTCATTCAACCATAGATTCCCTAACCTAGCTAGTGGTGGGTTTCCCTTTCATGACAAACCTAACTAGGAAAAAAAAAGTGTTTTTTCTTCCACACCCTTTTTACAAAGTGAAAAATAATGCCTTAGAAAATGAAGTAGATCCCATTCATCTCTGAGGTGGGGTTTCTTCAAATCTAAGTACCCAATGGGGTAGGGTTGTTTCTTTATTTGTGTGCAATACTTATGATTGTACCCCTACAGCAAAGATCCAATGTCCCATAATTAAACCAATTGTTTGTGTCTTGCTTGTGGAGTAGAGGATCATTTATTGTATCCTCCTCCAATTAATTTACTTCTTTACAAATTTCTTGTTTCAACAACATCCATGCGCAGCTTCTTGGATGTGTATAATACCTAGTCAATTCACATAAGTTGTGTCTCTAAGTATTTTATATTAGTGTCACTTATGTCCTATCATGGTGCCAACTCATTTTTCTACTTAACAAAAGGTTTTTAAAAAAAGAGAAAAGAGTATCTCTAAAGCATATTAGAATTATCCTAACTCTTTTTCTACTACCTTGTCTGAAAAAAGGGTGTATGTACATCTATGGTATGTGGAAAAGGAAGCAGCTTCAACATGAGACAAGCAAATATATTAATGTAAGCATAGTACCTAACAATAATTCGGCCCAATTTTTTCTTACTTTATTGCTAAACTGCATTAATGAAGACAGTATGATTAACAGAAGTGAAAGTCACTCTGAGTTGTTGTTAAAGATGGCAAACAATAAGTAATTGTGCTTTTGATAATAGAACTATAAAGGACAACAGAAATTACTTTATCATTGCTTGTACCATTTGCCAGATCTATCACCACAAATGCAGCATTAATTATAGTTAGACAGTTTTAAGAGAAATGTTATTTGCTATAATTTATAATGCTTTTTAGTGCACCAATTATTGATATATATATAAACAGTATACACATTGGGAGGTCAACTATTACCATGGTTTGGTGCATCTACTTCACTAATTGTTCATAAATCCATAATGCAAGAATCGAAAATTGTGTCCGACCAGTAGATGCGATCAATTGTTTTCTAATAAAAGAAGAACAGATTGGTAAAGTTGAATATCAAATAAGGAAGTGTTACAAAATGTGTTGGCCTTATATATAGCAGACCATGCATGCATCTTTCTGAACAATAAACGATCTAGTGCAAAACTTATCCGTTTGACTCAGCATGTGATACAATCGAAAGCAAAAGTATGATATCTAATTGTTGATAAGGGGTCCTCACGTTACTTGAATATGCAATTATCCAATCAAAAATTGTTTTGATAATCTTATCTCTTCCAAAAAGATGGATTCCCATAAGCTATGATGAAGCCTAAAAAATCTACTCTCATATTGTTGATGGTTAATGCATGCATGATGAGTGATTGAGTTGTACTTTTTACCTAAATAAAATCGTTTTGATTGTCTTTATCTTTAATGTTTGATGGTGAATTGATCCAGAATAAGAAGCTCATTAGAGTCCATTGATTGTGGTGTTAGTACTAATGCTATTAAAGTTGGGGATAATACAAGATCAATATTGCTTGAATAGCTGCCCCCAATTCTACCAAAGGTCAATGTCCTTCCCAAGAGCCAAGAACGAATTGAATTTTGATTCCCTAAAATGGGAGAATATGTTATACAAGTCATTATTTCTTTATAATTTAGAGCCTAGCCTTCTGATCCAAACAGTACACACTAAACAAACCTCTTTTTCCATTCCCAACAAAATTACTGGTTCTGGCTATTTCTTTCTACGTCTTTCCAAACATTTCTCTTTCTTTTCTCCTCTCTCCCCAACCACCAAGATTCCTCAGAGTTGTATCCAGAAGGTGGCAACCTAAAGGACAAAGAATCAATCTTATCGCCATTAAATATCTTTGAGTACAAGAAATATAACTATCAAACTCTTAAAGTTTACACAATTGGTTGAGGATACCACGGATTTGAAATGGAGATCACTATTCAAACCACCCTTTGTCAAAAACTTAAATATAAGAAGAAGAACAAAGGGAAAGAAAAGCACACAAAACTCACCTATTATTTCTTCATAAAACATGGAGCTCCCCTGAAATTTTGAGTATAATTCTTAACTTTATTTGATATTGTTTTATGTGTAAACTATTTTCATATTTAGAACTGTAATAAGGGTACTATAGGAGTTTAAACTTTACATAATTAATAATTTACACATAAAATAAGAGAACTTTTTCTTCTTCTTTTTTTGTTGTTGTTAAATTGCATAAAACAAGAGTATTATTAGGTACTTTCCTATAAAATAACACCACAGGAGGTTGAGGGTTACAGTAAAATTCTTTAAAGATTCCATATATTAGAGGAAAACAATATGGAAGTGTTGTGTATGTATTTTTCAAATGAGTCAATTTCTGGGGCTGTTTCAATTTGGCCAAAGAAATGAAATATTTCGGTATTGGTTGATACAGATATACTGTTTTAGGATTACCGCCATTATATATTTATATACATAAATATATATTTGAATCATTTATGTAAGTATGATTTATTAATTTTTATGTTTATCAACATAAAATTTAAAATTCATATATTTTATGAGCCTACATATTAGCTTAAGTGCATTAACTAATATATTAGATTAAATAAAATATTTTTTAATGATTTTTTTCAATTTTTTATTTTTTTTTATTGTATCAGCCGAAATGTCATTATCGGCTAGTAAGTTTTGGAGAAATACTAGTATTGGTTTAAAGACTGGTACGGTATATTCCCCGACATGGTCGATACTAGGACAGTATTGACCTTTTTGGTATTTTACACCAAAAGAAAAAAATTATAATAACCATAAATGTATGAAGGCAGAATAATTATGATAGAGAGTTAATGTAAATAGTAGATACCATGCCACATTGAGATTTTGCCTTTTATCTTGTTACTTTGAAATATTCCTAGGTGGCTTTCTCTATAACCGTCTTGATCTAGGCACATTACTATCTCAAAAGCAGTTGGATACATTTACAAAGCAACTACACTTTCTTTGGTCCTCGCATATTTCTACTATACTTTAGCTTTGAAATTACAATTTATGGTGCTTTTATTGATACGGTTTGGTTAACGGGTATTCTTAGGACATTTGTTAATAAACTATTTTTAGAAGTTTTAATACGATTTTTATGAGAAATATTAAAAAAATAATTGTAAAAAAAATAAAGTCAGTTAATTTTTTTCCTTTTCCATAAAAAGTTTCTAAAAGTATTTTCTAAACAAATGCTTTTATTATTTTTGCAATCTATCAATGAAAATTTCTCAATAAAAACATCATGAAAATTTTAACTTTTTTTTTTTTTTTTTACCGAATTGAAAATTATAACTTAAATTAAAGAAGTTGTTGTAATAACTTGATACCAATTATTTTTGCAATCTATTACAATGAAAATTTCGAAGTGATAGCTTATTGCAATGAATATATCTTTGCAATAACTAAGGGTTTGTTTGGATACCACTTATTACTAAACACTGAAAACTAAAAACATTGTAGTGAAATAATTTTTAAATGTGTGAATATTTCCGTGGGACCCAGTTTTAAAGTTAGATTTGCGTTTTTCCGTACTTGCGAGTCCCATGAACAGTGCACAGGACCCAACCAAAAAAACGCAGACGCGCGGTCTGCCGCTATACAAAGCCAACCTAAATATTAATTATTTTTCAATCTATTACAATAACAAACATGAAGCTATAAACAATCTATTGTGATGACAAATATGAAACAATTATCTATTACAACAAAGATATTGTTGCAATAATTTGACTCAAATTATTTTTGTTAATTATTTGCATTCTATTATAATAAAATTTATGAAGTAATAGTCTATTGCTACAAGATTTCGAAGCAATAAATTGTTTATTGCAACAACAAATATTCATTGCATCAAAGTTATCATTAAAACATCTAAAGTTTATTGCAATGAAATTTTTTGTTTCACAAACTTAATACCTTAATTTTTTTTTTTTTGGCAGCACCTTGTAACAACTATTGTAATAACTCTAATGTTATGATTATTTTTTGTCATAAACATTTTTTTTTCTTGTAGTGGCTCTTAACTAGTTTAACAATTAAATTATAAAGATAATGTAGTATGTTATGGTTATATCATACGATTGAATATAAGTATCATGGTAAACTATTTTAGAACAAACACTTTGAATTCATATCCTACAATTTTATGAGAATTGGTAAAAAAAAAAAAAAAAAACAAAATTTAGTTACAAAATTGGTTGTAATTTAAAACTACAACTTTACTCAATAAAATAAACATTACTATATATTTTGAAAATTTAATTGTTGAATTGCATTTTCTTTTACACTCTTAATATACATGTCAAATTTTGTGTCAAGTGGATATTATTTACTATATGATCTATAATTTTACATTTTATGCATAATTTTAAACTATAAAAACTTACAATTTAAATAATTTATTGATGACATAGTTATTGATCTTTAATTTTTTAGAAATTTTGCAAGGATAGAGGATATAAGAAGGAGATGTAATCTAATGGTGGATTTATCAAAATTCATCTTCAATAAATTTTGTAGCTAAATTTTATCCATAAAATAAAGATTAAGCATTCCATTATTGTGTTGTTTCATATTAGGTGTACATTTAGATTATTTTTACTTTGATTTGTTAAAATTGGGCATTAAATTTGTACCTATAAAATATGTGGCTTTAAAATATTGCAGATAAGTTAATAAGCTAAATAAGCATTTTTTTTAAAAGGCACACCAAGAACATTCAAGAGAGAGATAGAGTAAAATTTTTATGCATTTAGATAACTTTCTCACTACAATTTCTTCCCTTATACAAAAGTAGTTTTTCACTTTTTTCTTGTACAAAGGTAGTTAGAAGATACACAAGGCCTTCAAGACAAGAAAAGGTTACAACTATGTTCTGTTTCCTTGTCATTTTTTTCCCCTCTCCTTCTTTACCTCTTCTATACTAAATATAAATACATGTTATTTTTCCACCCATATACATTTCTTGAAAAAAGTTGCGGGGGTACATATCACTTTACACCCCGGATTGCCTATGTAGTCGTTTCCATTGGACCAAGCGTTGCAAAAAGTCCATAACCTATAAAAACATTAAAGAAAGAACAGTTAGTCAGATACCATAGGAGGCATGCAAAATTTCTATGGGAAATATTTTTGTTTAAAAAAACTACCAAAAGTTACATTAAAGTGCATGTATTTTGTACTTGCCTCGCTTGGTTCTTGTAAAGAATAAGATGCACTAGTTTCTTTTGGAAACTTGGAGACAAGAATGCCAAAACCTTGTCCTCTGTCTCTTAATACCTGATAGATAATAAATTTAAAGTTTAGTCTATCAATAAACTACAATTTTTACTATGAAGATGATTAAATTTGATTCAAACATAGGATACCTTGAATGCATCTTCATCAGTGCGATCATCTCCAATGTAAACAGGAAAAACATCGGTAGAATTGGCAAATCCTATCAAAAGATTAATATTAAAGTGGTCAGAGAATTTAATTGTTATTATATCTATAATATTTTCTAATATATGATCTATCATCAATATTTTAAGTGAGTAAAATAATTGAAGTGGTATCAACCATCCTTTTAGGCAGTTTTATGCTTTAAAATTAGTGTTAGAATCACTTTTTAAGGGAAAAAAGTACCCAGAAAAAAAGAAAAAAAAAAAAGAAAATGGATATTTAGTTATGATTAAAGTATGTTTGGTACTATTATTACCTAAAATAAAATAAAAAAAACAACTAGTGGTTATTGATTAAAGATAAAACTCACCGAGTGACTCCAACAAAAATTCAAGAGCCTTCCCCTTGTCCCATTTGATTGTAGGACGAATTTCTAGCACCTGAACCAAACAAAACCATGTTGAAAGTCAGACATCATTTAATTATGCAATACAAACTAAAATTAACTTTGAAAAAAATTATATAAAAAAAATACAAGATCAACTGGACTAATAGTTTGATGCCATGTCATACCTTTCGTCCTTGGGTAAGTCGAAGCTTTGGGTACTCTTTTAGTACTGATTTAACTTGTTCAGCAAGTTCACACCATATCTGTATGTTCAAGCACTAAAGTCAGACTTCCTTTTACATACATACATAGAAATATAGAATATACTTTTAAAATATACGTGAACCAAGGAAAAAATAAAAATATAAACCATGGTAATAGTAATCATGATTATTGTTATACCTTTTCATCAACACGTCGGAAATGAACAGAGACACAAAACTTGTTATTCTCTACTTGAGCCCCAGAAGTTGATTTGGTTTTCTCTACCAATAGTTTGAAAACCTGAAATTGAAATTTCTTCATGTTAACTTCAAAATTCAAGCACCAACTTCTAAATCATTTAGATGTATTTATTCAATGAATAAAATCATATGAAAATTGCAAAGGACACAAACCTCATCTATCATAGGAAGATATTCACTGGCGGGTTGGAACAGAACACTACTACCCTGAAGAATGTAAAAAAATGGAAACAAGGAAATTAATTTAGAAATCAATAAAAAGACAAAATTTTTTGTTTAAAAATATATGTGAAACTGTGAAAGTACATAAACAGTTTTAGGCTTTAGCTCTGAGCTCACTCACTTTCTTGTGTTTGGAGCCTTTTGCT
Organism: Quercus lobata; assembly: GCF_001633185.2. Classification (NCBI taxonomy): domain Eukaryota; kingdom Viridiplantae; phylum Streptophyta; class Magnoliopsida; order Fagales; family Fagaceae; genus Quercus; species Quercus lobata. The sequence goes on from NC_044909.1 coordinate 49,921,532, forward strand.
GGTCCTTTAATGTCCATGCCATGACTTCCGGCATAGTACAACTCAGCTAAGCGTACGAAATCATACACCTATAGAGTATTGAACAATACTCATTTTAGCTCAAAAGAGAGAGAAAAGCTAATAATCCAACAGTAAAGACAAGGACAAAAGAATCATACAGCATGAAATGTACCTTATCTCTGCACCTCCCAGTCACTATAGCGGTGGGAAAACACTTTGCTAATTTTTTCACAGTTTTTCTCATCTGAGTTACATAGAAACGAGACACAAGTTTAGCAATAGTTAAAATCAAAAAGTGGTAAACAAAGGAAAAAAAAAAATATGATGTAAAAGGCAAGGCTAGACAAAGGAAAAAACAAGTACTTACATCTTCAGACATGAAAGCTCGGTCAGGGTCATCCACTATTGGAGAAAGTGTACCATCATAGTCCAAAAACATGACTATTTTCTTTCCCATTGAAGCTTCAATAATTTGCTCAAACTTATCCAAGGCTGAAGGATGACGAACCTGTTTTTGTCCAATATTAAAACAACAAAACAAAATTAAGATTCATGCATCCTTGTAAATTTGTGAAGCCCCCAACACCAAAAACCAAAAAAATTCCTTCTTTTCTTGAACAAAGTGAGAGTCTAATACTCACAATAAAAGAGCCGGGGTCACGATCAGCTAAAGGTGTGGCTTTGATATGTGTAGGTGAAGAGGCTTTCATTGAGTCAAGCCAAGAGTTAATTCTTTCTTCACCATTGATTTCAATGTTACTGACACGCTTTTTCCTTGAAATGGTAATGCACCCACTAGGTGCTGCCGGTGGCTTCTGCGCCGCCATCGTTAAAATTGAAGAAGATTTCGACATGGCCATCGCAAGCGTCACGTTGATACCAGATTTTGGGTCAAGTACCACATTCTGCTTTGTCATTTTTGTACTCCTTTTTAACAATAAACTCACTGCAAAAGCCAAAAAAAAAAAAAAACACAACCCCAACTCAAAGTTTTAGTACAGAGTTTGTATTCTCTAAATCCAAGATGACCAAAATTCTTATTAAACTAAACCAAACAAAAAAAACAAACACCCATTTGATGAAAAGTTCAGATTTTGAAGCAATACCTTAAAAAAGTATGAGTTAAAGGGGAGAATCTTAAAGATTGTACGTGTAGGAAGATGAAGAAGGAACAGAAACAGAGTACTCTGTTTATGAAGAAGAACTCTGTAATAAGTGAGTTAATGTTTGGTAGCTAAAGCTTAAGCAGAAGAAAGAGAGACAGAAGAGAGGGTATGGGTTGCAGAGTGTGAGAAAACATAGGAGTGAATGGTCCCAATTTATAAGTGGCATCGAGCAGAAACGGACGAGATTAATGCCCGTCAAAAACTCGCCTCGATTATGGGTCCCACCCAACTCTTTCTCACAGCCCCCGAAATCAGTATGGGTCCCACCACTACTTGGTTTTATATTGCACAAATTGTTGAAAAATAATAATAATAATAATCCTCCCACGCTTTTTACGCACAAAATTAGCCGTGTCACCGTTACAGTCACAAAAAAACTCACCTCGTCGGCCAGTTAATACAAAAATTCTATAACCACAAAAAATATATATATAATTAGTTCGACAACTTTTGTCATAACTTTTCGCTTCACCGACGGTCGTTGGTAAAAAAATAAAACTCATAAATTTACCTAAAAGTAATAAATAATCAACCACAACAGTTTTATACGTTGCAAAAAATAATCCGTTGAAACAGTTTTGACCACGTGGAGGGCACTCCTTAATTAGGTGAGTCACCAAAACGTGGGCTCCTGCCAAGTGGCATTTCAGTCACAAACTTACTGTTCAGATTCAGGGGGCTGAGACTGCGCTGGATTTCCTTTATGGATTGATTCTTTATTATTTATATAATCCTCAGTCTTTATTAGTATATATTTCGTTTGGGGTTATTGATTGGATTCGATGGCCCTCTAAAATTTCAAAACCAGTTTAAACTTATATATAGGTATTGTAGGTTACCAAATTGAGTAACTCATTGTCTCATTGGACCCAGAAATAAAGGTAGTAGTAGAAGAGTATCACTAGCCCCTTGTTATGTGACAAAACAAGCAGCTCTGAAACCTAACCTGTTTATGCAATACAATTATTGCTGAGAACAAACATTATTGGGGTAGTCCCAGCTACGATAACAACATAAGTAGTACAACAATATTTGGAGCAGTACCAACTCAAACTCCCCAACCCCAATAGGCTCTGCATCAACTAAAGCCTTGACTTTTGAGTTTTGACCATATGGTTTTCTTGTAATTCTTCTCAATAGTGTTATGAGTACAAACATTATTGGGGACTTGGGGCAGTACCAGGTACAATAATAGCATTAGTACAACAATATTCGGGGCAGTACCCACTCAAACTCCCCAACCCCAATAGGCTCTGCATCAACTAAAGCCTTGACTTTTGAGTTTTGACCATATGGTTTTCTTGTTATTCTTCTCAATAGTGTTATACACTTAACATGAACAGTGTACGTCATTATCGAGTTTTACTACACAGATGGTGTAACATCTATATCAAATTATTATTTTTTTTAAAAATTGAAAATGTACATAATTTTCTCATAATAGTTTGATTAATTTCTCCTTCATTATATGTGCAAAATTTTCTTAACTTTTTATTTAAGTAATATAACCCAAAATTTGTTACACAATGAACCTATGTGCTGGTCTATTGTTGTCAAGAATGCTAAAGTTTCAAATCCTTTTACCTCCCAAATCATTCTCTCTCACTCACTCCTCTCTGGTCAATTTTTTATTATAATTAAGGTTTTTAGGTGTTTTACACTATTGAAAGTATCACGCTTCTTCCAAAGCGAGTGGATAATGTTATTATTACCATGGAAGTGCCTTCTAACACTGATATTATTGTTTCTTTTTTCCTTTTTCTTTTCTTTTTTTTTTTTTTTTTTTGAGAGAGAGAGAGAAAGGTAAGTACACTGCAATTATCTTATTATATAGGATTCTAGCATTGCTAATTAAAAACCTATTATAAATATATTAAGTGTTTGTACAAGTAGGAACTTCATATGTTAGGAATTAGTAATACTAGAATGTTCCTACAAATCGATTGGATGATAAAATTATAGTTAATATTGGCATAACATTTGGAAATAAATTTGTTACACAACAACAACAACAAAATTTTACTCTTGAAATTTGGGGTCTCTATCACTATATGTTCTTTTTTGTTATTCTATTATATTCAAACTTCTAATTTCTATCACCTCTTTAACTAACCTATCATTTATAACAACTTCTATCAATATTATTTTAAGTATTCATCTAAGTTTTTGGTTCCATCCATTTGAATCAAATGGCTCATTCTCACTAGCGAAGTAATAACTCTCTTTTTACACGTTGAGACAAATTTAGACCTTGGTTGCTTCCGAAATTCAATTTTAAAGTTGAGTTGAGTTAATTAACCAATTGTGTTTAATTATTGAGTTTCGGCCAATCATTTACACACCATATTGCTAAATATAAACAACATAAATTAAATAACACTGGGATATGGTGATAGTGAGAAAAATCAAACCTGGAAAAACTCTTCAATTGCTTAACCACCAATCCCAAGGAAAATAGATCAAGTAAAAACATAATAGAAGTTTACAACAAATTTAACCCCAAATCTATTACTACCTTATGTAGACTTATTGATGAGACCCCACACAGCTCTAAATTCTTGAACTCCTTTATCCATGGACTTAGTTCAAATGTGAACACCTGCTCATGACTTCAAGAACCCTCTTAAAGATTTTTCAAAGCAACTGGTCTATGTGTTGATTACTCATTGAAATCTTGAAACATAAATTACAAGTTGACAATTTTAGAGAACTCGGTTAACCCAAACCCTAGGTGTTCAAATTACAGCTCTCAAAAAGTTATTGTTGACATCCTCTAGGTTTTCTTTTATATCTTTGCTTTGGAGGCTTGTAACCCTAGAAGCTTAGAGGGCTAATTGGGTGGGATTTGGATTCTGTGAGTACAATTTTCAATCTATTGAATTAAGTGGCAAGCATCAAGGTTCTCAATCTATTGGGAATGTATCAAGAATACTGAATGTGCAATTTTTCTTGAGTTTCCTTGGGCACTTGTTTGGACTTTAAATACATATGAAAAATACTTACAAGACACTACTTCAGTTCACAATTTGCCAACCTAACACTATTAACTCAACAACACATATCATCAAATGATCATCTAAACTAACTTCAACAATAAGAGTCACTCTATCAAATTCAATGTAAATGTTTTATAAAATGTATGCCATTTGAAGTATAATACCTTTAATCAAAATTAACACCTTTCCATCACATAAATTCATTTGAATGATGTCAACTATAGTTTCAAAAAAAAGAATGATGTCAACTATAAAATTATTGTTAGTACTTGTGTAACAACTTGAGGTAAAGTTTTGTTTAGTTTTTATTTTATTTTTTTATTATATATATATATATATATATATATCAAAGAATAAAAGACAATAACTTTAAGTATGATTAAGGAATTCTAACTCTATCCATTGCAGAAGAACCTAGTCACTTTGTTCTGATTAAGGAATTCAAATGTTATTAACCAATAAAAGTAGCATATGCTTAGCATTCTTCTTTAGATTAATTGGATGACATTGTTGTTAAAATTGTATTTGTTAACTTTAATAATAGCTATGGAGTATGAGCTGTAATTTTTTTCAGAGAAGAACTTAAAGTATGTCCTTGAGATTCACATACTTATTAACTAATTCACAAAAATTTCCTACATATCATCTTCCTATCTTGCATCTGCATTAATTATGATATAAGATTTCGACGTGATCTCATACATATTTTCTTGAACGGTGAGACATAATTTAACAATAACACATGTCAAATTCCCACAAATGTGCTTTACTATCCCTAAATTTGCAGCAGTTACCTAGCTTTGTACTTACTGTGGGCTGTTGTATTATAATGTGCTTGAAAATAATTTCACTCGAAAAAATTCTTATATGGAAAAAAAAAGTCCAATAATAAATTGTAAAGTTTCATTTCTCTAGTATGTTGGAGTGAGGGGAGATAAGAGTCAGTGTTCAAGTCTCTAAGAAAAAACTTCATACACGTATATATTTAGATTATGTTAGAGTATAATTTTTATATTGCATTAAAAAAAAAAAAAAGTAAATAAGCACCACACAAAGAGAGAGAACCCATCAGTTCACTTCTATGTATCTAGCCTTTAAAATAGACATGGAAATGAATGCTTTTAGTTTTGTTTGTGATGATAAATTATTGATTGTTCTAAAAGTTGAAGTGAACCTAACCTATCTTTATCAAGGTGGACCAAATACACATGGGATATATATTTTCTCAATGAGAGGTAAGGTAGGCACATGATTTGAACTTAGAACGTTTTGCTATGATATCATAAAAAATTATCAATTGTTCCAATGTCCCAAAAATTTAAATAGTTAAAAAAAATGCCAACTTTAACTTTTAATCTAACACATCATGTTCTCTTTGTTTTTTTGGTAAATTAACGCATCATATTCTCAGCTTCTAGATCCGTGTCATATCTCTTTTCTTTTTCTTTTTTTGTTTGGTGTGTGGATGAGAGTAAGCATAATAATGTAACTTGGTCTAAGAAGAAATGCACAACAATAATAGTTACGCAAGATGACTTGCATACCAAGAATGTGAATCAGAAATATTATTAAAGAAAGAGAGCAACCATCTGTTAATCCAAATCAAAGGAATCATTCCAAGATTTGAATCTTATATGTTATTACATATTAGGAAAATTATTCGTTAAGACCAAGAAAAGAAGAGATTCCCATATTATAATATGGTTGTCATGTTCAGAATTTTTTCACATGCGTGGCCATTTGATTTTGTTATGTGAACTCGCATATTTAGTGGGAATCTATGCAATTTTCAATTTGTTACTTTTTTTTTTTTTTTGTGGGGGGGAGAAAATTCAATTTGTTACTAACACTAACATTTGAATGAATTTAGAGATCTTTCGTCTAGTACTTTACTAGTCAAAAACAGTAGGCATTGAATATGGAGATGCTCTAAAGGTATTACTTTTTTTTTTTTTTTTTCATAGCTTTAAAGATATTATTTGTTTTTGAGTAATATTAGAACTACAACTTACCGTAATTTATTTATATGGCTAATTGTGAACGGTAAAGTTGTGGATCATATGAACTCATCACTTTTACTCCACATACAATTTGCACACATGGCAAGTTATGACAAAATTTGTAGTACTAACATTTTCCTTTTTAAAAAAAAAAAAAATTTATTGTTGGAAATAAAGAAGTACACAGAAAAGTGAACTAAAGTATAAAGAATTTTTTTTTTTTAATATAAGATAGAAATTCTATTTTAACTTAATCTAAGAATATATGTGTGTAAAACTCCCTCTTAGAGACTTAAATTTCGACTTTCGTGAAGTGACCATCACACTAAAAATGTGCGGTTGTAAAAAATTAAAATGATGCTTAAACAAAGTGGGATTCCATGTTATTCACCTTAATTTACATTTTTAATCACCATCTTAAATTAAAATGATGCTTGCTTATTATAAGTTTTTCCAATTAAGAATTCGTTTGGTAAAAGAGTTTGAGTAATGTTATAATTTTTTAAAATACATGTAGATAAAAAAATATATGAAAATGTGTTTAATATTATTTAAAAATTAAAAATAAATTGTTTAACAACTCTACCGACCTTAAGTTTTGCACAATTATTGTCAAGCTATTATAAATTTAATAGAGTCAAGACATTAGTATATGCCGTACATTATTCGGGCCTAAATTTATGCCTTCTAGTCTCTAGATTCACTTTAATAGCCACCCCCAAAATGTTCTGAGTGTAGAAGGGTGGCTGGAAAAGTGTACGCTCGGTCTACCCAACGAGAAACAATCACAGATCCCCAAGGGTATCAAAACTGACGTGTTTCACACGTGTCTCATTTCCAAGTCTCATAGGTCCTGACAGTTTCAAAAGTTAGTACTACCATAGGGACAATAGCCACGCACAGTGTTGTACTAGATCCCCAACACCACACGTGTGGCTTTCTTTCGCTATTTCTTCAACACACGTGGCAAATTTTAGAAATCCCATGGTGAGAAAAAAGCAAAAGTGGGGCCAGGTCAGAGCCACACATTCATACACACGTGTTGTGGAAAACAAGTCAACTTTTTGTGTGTGTTTGGTCGGCGTGATTCGGGAATAAACACACGCTCTCTTCCGTGCCTTTGAAATGGTTGGTGGTATTGTGTGTAGCGTGTTCGCACTCTCGTAAAAGAGTCACACCCATAACATGTTCGTGTTGTTGTAGTTGTTGTACTAGAATTGTTTGTATATGTTTCAATAATTTCGTGCAGTTGGAGGTGAATATTTGCGAGGCTTGTGATTGTGAATAATAATAGTGGATTCTTTTTAGTTTTTGGCACATGGGCTTGGGAAGGGCCATGATGACATGATGTCAAGCACTTTGATTCTTTGTTTTTAGTCTTGTGTGTAGACAAAGTGTTTTTGCTTCAGACTTTGTTGCTCCTTGTTATGGTTGTTTAGCATTTTTTGTATTGGAAAACGTTAAATATGTTGCTTTGATTTGGGATGTTGGTGGTCTTCTTTTAAAAAAAAATTTGAGACCATTGAATTTAGCAAGGCAGTGAGTCCTATGAGAATTGGAATTAGAGTCATTTCTTAATGCCATAAATTTTTTCACAACTTTGTCACGTGATGGTGCTTGAATGATGAAATTATGGACCCATATAAATTTATTATTTTATCTTCACTACTCAAGAGTCACTACATTGTAAAATTGTGACAAAATTGTGAAAAAGTTTGTATCACTAAACTTACTCTTGAAATTAGCCATGAGTAATAACTATGACGTCGCATGTTCTGACGTCTCCTTGCACTGCCCAGCTATAAATTATTATAAACATAATTTCCGATCAATTTCCATCGATGATCGATCCCACTTTCTCTTTTGGAGGGTATGTGTATGGCATTTCGCAGAAGGTTCATGAATAAGGAATAAAGGATATTACCAAAGTTTGCATGATAAAAAAAAGGTCTCACATTTTGCTTTCTTTACTATTGCAGTTTATAGTGCTGTTGGAATGCATGCCTTGGGCAATTATTACTATAAAGTTCCACTTAACGTTAACACAATTTTCTAGTATTTAATTGCACAATGAAATTATTAAAAAAAAGTAAAGCTAAAATATTCATTTTCATCTCTAAACTACTTTTTTTTTTTTTTTTTTTTAGTTTATTGACAAAAAGTGTACAGTACTACTAGAAAAAAATGTTTATTACCAAAAAAAAAATGTTGCAATAAAATGAGAGTCATTGCAATAGTTGATGTAGGTTGTGCAAGTACAATTTGAGGTAATAGACTTGTGCAATAAAAATTTTTGTTGGAATAAACTCCAAATATTTTAATGACAAATAATTTACTGCTTCGAATATTTTGTAGTAATAGCTTATTATTTCACGAATTTTATTGCAATAAATTGCAAATAATTGATAAAAATAATTCGGAACAAATTATTGTAATGATATCTTCGTTGTAATAAATAACCACTTCATTTTGTTATTGCAATAGACCAATAGATTATAAATAATTGAAATTAGGTTATTACAATGATATTTTCATTACAATTTCATGTTTGTCATTGCAAGAAATTGTAAAAAAGTTTATATCAAATTATTGAAATAATAACTTCGTTGCAATAAGCTATTATTTTGGAATTTTTGTTGCAATGGATTTCAAGAATAATTTATATCGATTTATTGCAATGATTTCTTCATTTTAAGTTATTGCAAAAAATTTTCCTAATGTATTAAAGTTTCTAGAGCAACTGAAAATTACAAGTTATTGCAATTTATTATTGTTAATACAATAATTTAACACTTTTAAGTTACTATTGTAACAATTTTAACTTTTAAATGCAATATTTTGTCGAATACCACTATATATATTATGTTGTATTAATACTTGATGTAATAGATTTATTTTGGTGTAGTTTTAACATTTTCGATTATTTAAGAACATAAATAAAATTTCAAAATAAAAATGTAATTCATACAAATTATAAAGATGAAAAATAATACTTAGAAAACAAAAGTTCATGAAAATGCACAAATAAATGGCCAAACACTTTATATGCACAAATTATAAAGATGTTGGATTTGTGGGGTGCATTTCTAAAATGGCATATTTATTTACGTTAAACGAGTTTGTCTTAGTTGATCATTGGCTTTTGGCGGAGAAAGTTAAGTAGCTAAAGCCAATTCTTTAAGAACTTCAATTCAGGAGCATGTATGGTGGTAAATGGGAACAGCATGCATAGTACAAATTATTGAAAATAAAAATGTTCGTGGGGGTAGCTAGCCATTCTAATTCATGCTCCAACAGCATATAATTGCCAACATTAGGTATAAAACTATAAAGTATAAACTACACTTTTTCCTCTCATAGAACGCGTGCAAAGTTGCCAAGCTTTAGTGGTAGCTTAAGTGCGACACGTGGTTTGAGTCGTTTGACTAATGGCCACCCAACTAAGCTTTTTATTATTATTATTATTATTTTCTAGAATACTAGGGTTTTGAAGCCCTTGTCAAAGGAACTGTGGTGTACCTACATGTTTGAAAGGAAATTCAAAGGCATAGAACTTATTAGAAGCCAAAGTGTCAAACTGTTTTTTAATAATTATGTATGATTGAAAAAGTAGTCGAAGACCGAGTAATTATAGGAAGGAGGTAGTGTTGGTTCATGGTTGACAGCGAACTGCCAGGGAGAGATGAATATCAGGTGTTATGTCTATGATTATGAGAGGGACCCTTTCCTTTGGATGTATGTTGAATTAATAATTAAATCTCACCTTATATATGTATATATATTATTTCTCTTTCTTTCTTTTCTTACTTACTTGCTCTCTTTTTCCTTATCATATTATTGAAAGTGCTAATAAGTAATAATGCACTATTCATATGTATTCCATCGGTATCACATCTAAGAAAAAGTCTCTCGCTCTCTCATGATGTAAAATGTTTACTATGGGTACTAATAATGCATTGAATCACTTTAAAATCCAACAGTAAAGGTATATATGATAAATGATATTGCTTGCATATATAGTATTTCACGAGTGGGAAAAAAAGTCATAGATTTAGATTTTGGTAAGATGTATGGGACACAAACTTATAGATCAATTAATAGACCTAATTAGAGAGAATAGTTTGGGGGCCATGCCTCATAAAAGGAAGGTCTTGATTAAGACTTTTCCTCCTCATTGCGCCAATGATCAATAAGTTGTATTTTCAAGATTCTCCCATACCAATGGATGGGGAGGTTTCTTGTATCTACAAGTATGGAGAATTGGTCTCGATCACTTTAGGGTGACATGAAGACTGAAGAAACCCTTGCCCAAAGAAAATTATAAGTCAATAATTTGGCTCTCTCTTGTCCCTATGTCAACAAAAGCCTTTGTTTGTCTAATTAAATGAATTCTAGCTATATTTGAATCATACATTACGTAATAGTTAAAAGTAATTCAGGTGTAATTTTCAACTCCCTAATTAACCAAATGCATACTTAGATTTTTTTTAGATTAAAAAAAGTTGGGTTTTTGTTTTGTTTTGTTTTTTTTTTTTTGTTTGTTTATCATCAATAATAAGACTTCCAAGATATTAAGGAGATTGTAAATGTTTTGGAATCTCATTGGTGATCACTTTCTATTGCACTTTGAATAGAGAATAATATTGGGAAACAATTATTAGTCAGAGGGTACCAATAATAGACTGAATCGTGTGAACTGTGGCATTCAACGTCAACGTACATGAATACTTGCAAATTAAGGAGTTCATGGGGGAAAAGTCATAAGTTAGAACGCATGGGACACAAACCTAGCCATGGGCCAACAAACCCCACACTATGTAAGAGTTGGGGACCATGACTCACAAAAGAAAGGCCCTAATAAGTTTGAATCCCACAACAGGGCTACTCTACAGGATTTGTTTTCAAGTTTGTGGCACCTACCGATTGAATTACTATATATGTCCAGAGAGCTAGTCTTCTTAACGTTAAAGATATTTGTACTTTTTTTGTACATAAATAAATAAATAATTCGGTAACTTAATTTTGATTCTCTAGAGGAAAATGTAGTTTAAAGTAAGTTTAGGTTTAATTTTCAATTTTCTTCTTAAAAAAAAAGGTTTAATTTTCAATTTTCTACAATCAACTGCGTCCTAGAGAAAAAGAACCCGTATACTAAAAGGAATTAGATATTTCTGCCCATAGAAAGAAGACCTATGTTACGTCAGTTTACTTTAGATTGTCCCAAAAGAAACTTCCGACTGGAAAAAAATGGCTTGGAAAATTCTTGTTCAAGGAAATTGTAAATGCCTAAGAATCTACTTAGTGGACTTTCTATTGCAATCTTTCAATGTTTTGATTTTTATTCTACGTAATTGACTAATTTCATTGAATAGCATAACAGTTTTATTCGACGAAATTTCATTGAATAACATAACATAAAGAAACAATTTTATACGTGGGTGGGTATCATGAATTTTTCAAGGAATCGGTTTAATACAAGAAAATATATGAATACAACAAAATGTTACACTACAATGACATTTCAAATTTTCAATTGTATATTTCTAGAATGATATTTCAAATTTTCATAGCAAAACAACTCGTTTGTTATTAGCATGATTTTTGGAATTTATCCGACACGTGTGACTGGACATTATGGATTGTGTACGCAATTTGGAAGAATCTTTTTACTAGAGCTGAAGAATCTTCCTTAAATCAAACGCCATAAAGAGAGAAAAATGAAAATAACCATATTTTGCATGTGTTGTTTTTAATGGCTACCGGCCAACCCACCTATGATGGATGGGGTTACCCATTAACCATGGGCGAGGGGACACAGACTCACTAATTACACTGGCTAGCTGCATACCAGTGATCTCCCCTTAGCAAATCCGACATAGATGTATCTACTTTAATGTCTCACTTGGTTATAAGATTACATTACTAGGCTCAACGAAACAAACATATGAGACCCGGAAAATCGTAAATGTTTTGCATTTTTTTTTTTAAATAATTCGATAAATAAGAGAGGAAGAATTGAACCCTAGTATTTGTTGGAAACACTAATATTTTATAATTACTTTTAGTGATTATCTATTGTAATCACTCCCATGCTTGGCATCTAAAATGATGCTCTGAAAGATAGGCAATAAAACATAAATTAGAAAGAAAAAAAGAAGCAACAAATTAGCTTGCCAAATCTTCCCCCATCTCCATAGTCTTTTTTTTTTTTTTGAAAAGTCTTGTAATTTAATCGGTATTTTGTTAATATTTCCAATGGAGACATTTAGGTTTAAATCTATCATCCCTATTGTAACTATCAAGTTTTTTTTTCAAAAAAAAATTAAAGAAATAAAGCAATAAGTAAATAAAAGTTAATGGTTGATCCAATCACTAGAAATGGATATAAAAACAAGAATGCAAATCCTCTCTCACACACACAATAGTGGAGATAGAAAAATCTCTTGGTGGAGGGGGGTGGGTGACAATCAACTTCAATCTTTTATTTGTGTATATATATATATATATAAAAGGTACTCCAAGCTAGATATATATTATATAAAATACTTCTTAAAAAAAATTACAGTATTGAAAGTATATTGGATTAATATTATGATTAAATCAATAATAGATCATAGGCACTTGATTAAAACAATTAAAAACTAAGAACAAAACTTATTATGAGTCAACTTTATATTTTAAAAACCCGACTCATACCAAACCCTCCTATTAAACTTATTATAAGTCAACTTAGTGTGCGTTTGGCTCCAAATTAAAAAGTCAGCTTATTTTACTATTCAGCTTATTTTTGCTATTATTCATAGGCCTCACTACACTTTTTGGCATTATTCATGGGTCCTACTGTACTATTTCATCTAACTTGTACCTTTATTTACAGTACTTTCAGTAAAAAAATTTTAGTTTCAGCAAAATAAACAGATCTTAAAGAGACCCTTAGTGTGCATTTGGCTCCAAATTAAAAGGCCAATTATTTTACTATTCAGCTTATTTTTGTTACTATTCATGGGCTTCACTGCACTTTTTGGTACTATTAATGGGTCTCACTATACTATTTCAGCAAACTTTTATCTTTATCTATAATACTTTCAGCAAAAAAAATTTCAGTTTCAACAAAATAAGCGGATCCCAAACAAACCCTTAACCCTCCTATTAAGTCAAGCTAACCTAAAATTAAACATAAAAATTTGTTATTAGTTTGGATTTAGATTGGCAATATTCTGTTGACAACGTAATATGAAAAGTTCTATAAAGTGTTGCTCAAATAGATCAAGGTGCGTCGAAGCAATTTAAAGAAATACATGCTATGCATTCTTGAGAATTACTCGATCGAATGAAAAGTGTTGTTCATGATGCAAGGATTCATGTACAAGAAATTCGGAGTTATGAAGTTGCTTAGGGTCGCAACAATGAGTCTTTTACTCTGTCGTAGGGTTTAGATAAAAAATAAATAAATAAATTGATGGGATCCTTTAATTTTATATATGTTTTCATGATATTACTTGTGAGACCTACAATTTGAATTATATCAGGTGACGTATTTTATAATTAATTTTAATTAATAATTTAGGCATGTCTATTTTTATCAATTATATATATATACTAGTTATAGGCCCGTGTGTTGCACGATTTTATGAAAAAGCTTATAAAATAAATGTATAAATAATTACATATTTTAATAGATTCAATAAAGATAAAAGAAAAAATTATCAAGTGTAAATAATTATCTCACTAAAATAAGGGGTAAGATTTCTTCCTAAAACTAAATTAAATTGATAATTCCAAATTGAATCTTAAATTGATAATTATTTTAAAAAACGTACTAAACAATTGATAAATCTAAAATTAATATAATCTTGATAATATTATAAATTAAAATTAAAGTTGATAATTCAAGAACACACATGTAGAACATCTTGATAATTTATGTAACATAAAAATCAAATAAAAAATTGTTAAAATTAATCTATTAATTCTAACCATATTTAATCATTAATTCTAAGACCCTAACCCTAAGCATGTAAATTAGATAAAAGCTAAGAAAATTAGTTTAAACAAAAGGCAACCAATACACAAAACTTAATCAATTTAATAAAAACAAAATACAAAAACAAAGAAGGAGCCTTTAGAAACTTGACAATGTTTTCGAATGTTTTAAATTCATTAACTAAAATCACATGAAGACAAAAAAACCAATAATAACACTAAAGAAAAAAAAATGAAAATAATAATAATAAAAGAAGAAAGAATGTATACATATTAAAATAAGCTTCACTCCAAAAAGGATATATAGGGTTATATATATTGGTAGAGTTCCATTTGAAATATAATTCATTTAAATCTTATTTAAATTAAAGATATCTAATCAATGTATTTGTTTTTATCCCATAAAAATTGGAATTAAAAAAAGGTCATATGAAAAAAAGAAAAAAAAAAAAAGAGTTGATTCAACATAACGTAACATATGGGATTTTGATATAACGTAACGAAACGTAACATATGGGATTCAACATAACGTAACGTAAAAATTAAAAATTACAAAAAAATTTAAAAAAAGAGGGAGAAAGAGAACATGATTGATAGGTATAAGGGATTTTGATATATATATATATATATATATATATATATATATATATATATACACGTAGAAATTATCAAATTAATGGAGATATATACTATTTTTTGGAATATATAGAGATTATCAAATTATTGGAGATATATACTATTTCTTGGGATAGATTTATATTAATCACCTCAATCTTGAAGAATTTGGATTGTGCTTATCCCTTAATAATCAAGTTTTGTAGCTTGATATTCTGATAAAATAATATTAAAATTTTGAAAATTTAGATGATAAATATTATCTAAATTAAATTTTTGTATGTTAAATATTATCCCTAATTTAAGAAATATGTCCTAATAAATAAAAAAAATAATGTTAATTAGATGATAAATATTATCTAAATTAAATTTTTTTATGTTAAATATTATCCCTTAATTTAAGAAATATATCCTAACAAATAAAAAAATAATGTTAATATAATTTTATTTAATGATAAGAATGAATTAGAGTCCTGGTAGTATACTATTCATTTTTAGTTCTTTAAAAATCTAAAAATTTAATAAAATTTCTACAATATGGTGAAGTCACGTGGCGTAACTACAGCGTCTAAGCCTAACTTTTATTATATATAATATGATATGATATATATATATTATAACTTCTTAAACTTATTTTTATAAATTTTTAATTTTTTATATAAACACTAATGACCCATTAATTGAACCAATGACCAAATGACGAGAAATTATTAAGTCCACCAGGAGGACAATTGATATGGTCCTCCTTGATCTCAACCAATAAAATACTGTTATTTATGCAAATGTTACATCATCTGATAGTTTTTTATTTTTTATTCCTTGTGCTGACTAGAAAGCTCACTCATATATTTACATGACATCATCTCATTAGTTGGGAGGACCACATCAGCAGTCCTTCCGATGTAAATAATAATTTCTCCCAAATGACCCAGCTCTTAGACTTGGTTAATGTTTAATCGGGTTTAATAACTATGGTTTACAACTATATATAATTAGAATTGTGATAACATGATTGAAATAATTGGTTGGTAATTAACAAATCCGTGGCATAATTAATACTGGTGTCTAAAAAGCAGACTTTTTTTTTTCATAATTTTCGAAAATTTAAAAATTTAAAAGTACTGATACATCAAATTAAGTAATATTTTAAGAGAGATATAGGTATATATACTTTTATTATAGAATCTATACTTTTTTTTTGTGTAAAGAAATTAAAAATAAAGATTTTTTAAGTATTTAAACTAATATTCGATCGGGTTTGGGTAGTATATGTATAGAACCCTAACCCAACCCACTGCCGCCCCTTGACTGAATCAAAATTAAGAGATCTAAGTTAATAATTCAATCATATCACACATTCCTAGATGAGATATTCTCCACTACTACTATTTTTGAATGTTGACTATTCTACTTAAACAAATTGCATAACGTGGAAAAAAGCTTGAACTTGACAGAATCTAAACCATCTAATTAAAATGTTAATTCAATCTCTAATTTGCTTTGTGAACAATCCACGCCGTTTATATCAAGTCTTTAACCATGAAATTTAGCGTGTGTTTAGATTGCATTGGGGATGAAATTTTTTTGCATTTTGCTGAAAAAATGGTAGGTCCCACGGTACTGTTTATGCACTTTTTGATATTATTAATATTTAGCGTGTGTTTAGATTGCATTGGGGATGAAAATTTTTTGCATTTTGCTGAAAAAATGGTAGGTCCCACGGTACTGTTTATGCACTTTTTGATATTATTAATAGGCCTTACGATACTATTTCAACTAACTTTTATCTTTATCTACAATACTTTGAGTAATAAGTTTTCAATTTTAACAAAATAAACAGTATCTAAACACTAGTACATTTCCCAAATATTCAAAAATGAAAGATTCAAAGGTTGCTCTTTTTTTCTTCAATGGCTGAATTTTTCAACTTTTGAGGCAGCTAAACGACAAGTAATGAAAATAACAACCACCCCAACGGTATAAACCGAAAGTTTTTATAGTATTTTGAGTAATAAGTTTTCAATTTTAACAAAATAAGCAGTATTTAAACATAAGTGCATTTCCCAAAGATTCGAAAATGAAAGATTCAAAGGTTGCTCTTTTTTTTCTTTAATGTCTGAATTTTTCAACTTTTGAGGCAGCTAAACGACAAGTAACGAAAATAACGACCACCCCAACGGTATAAACCGAAAGTTTCTAAAAGAAATGGGTCCCATTTGAGGGAGTATAATTTCATCATGCCACGCGTGACATTTCTAGGTCCCACTTTAGCTTTGATATGAAAATTAGAGTGAGAGTGAGATGACACGTGTGGGGTACCACCATTCTCTCTTTTAATCCTTGCCCCAATATCAAGACCAATCCTTTACTAATCTGGATATCCTCCCTTTCCTATCTTCTGCAATTTGCATAGGCTTTGTTTTATTCATGATATATATCCTCCTCTACCTTTTACCCCACTTGGAAAAACAAATCTATAACCCAAAAAAGAAAAAGAGAATTCTCTTTATCTTTGTCAAATTAAAATAGGATTTATTATATCTTAACTTTTAACTATGGTTTGTATGGGATTATTCCATTTCCAACTTGTTGGTTTATCACTAAACACTTTTTGAGAAAGTTTAGATGTACGACATTTTTATAACACCATTTGTTTTAAGTTGTGGTAGATATTGTTCCAATATTTTATTTTCAAATTCATTTTCTTTTTACTTATGGTAGGTTAATTATTTAACTTGTTGTAAAAATGTTATGAGATTTGTTATGCCGGTAGAAAGTACAAAGTTTAACTCCAAAACTAGTTTGGAATTATCATTTCCAACCTAATATATCACGATTTATAAGACCATATATGAGTATTATTTAAACAATCCACATAACTTATTAAAAAAGAAATATGACTAAAAATACACAAGGATGATCTCTTTAATTGCCACATAGTGAGTTTGAGAAAGGCAACTCCAAAGCGATTTGAAACCAAACTATAATTTTTATTTTATTTTATAGAGTTTTAACCTATGACACACGTCTACCTATGGTGATTGCCTCATCTATCATTAAACCAAGAAACTAATCGTTTTTTGGTGTAGATAGGGATTGAACCCCAAATATTCTATTCAACTATCAAAGACTTTATCATTTGAGCTAACTGAAACTCACGAAACGAAACTATAATTTAAGCCATTGTAAAAGCATTATTATTTGGATAAATCTTAGGTTATATATTTTGTTTCTGAATAATAATGTATAAAACGTTGATGAAAATCTATAATAGGGATCTTAGAATATGTAGAGATCAATCACAATGAGTCAATCTCATTGAGGTTTCCATCTTTCTTGGGCTAAAAGGTAAAAAAAAACCATTTGAGTTTTCAAAAGAACAGTTCTCCTGTTGTGATTTGGTTCGTGTCACCGGCCCTTAATCATTAAGAATATATTTGTTTATACTTTATATAAATCTTGCTTTTGGCCCCGGCATATACATTGAATGGACTAATTGCCCAAATTACAATCATATGTTCTCTTATATTCTTTTTACAATATTATCCCTTAAATTTAGTGGACTTCATCAATTTGTACACTCATCTACTATAAATCCACCAAGTGGCGAATATTCAAAGGACCAAAAATAAATAAATAAATAAATAACCGAAAAAAGTTACCTGCGAGTTATGGGGTCGGTTCATGGACCCCATTTCCAAAAATTAAAATTTTGGCTCCTTTTTATTCGCTTGCCACATATTAATCTTGATCTTTCACTATTTAATTAAACTTTCTAAATTTCATTGTCAAGATGATTTTCCAAGTACATGAATATGATAAAAATAACATTATCACAAAGAAACTATGCGAATATTTTTGCCTCTACATTATCTCCTCAAAGAATTTTTCATTGCATTATATATTTTCCTTCTATTATTTTCTCTCCATTTAAACTGTTTATTTAAATTGTTATGTTAAGAAATTGTTTTTAATCAATATTTTCTTGCAATGTTTTTAAATTTATTATGAGACAAAACCAGGTCTACTCAGGGCAAGCTGCAGTGATTATGGCTATTTCTCTGTCCAGATTCAAAAACAATTTGCAAATTACAATCATATGTTCTCTTATATTCTTTCTACAATATTTTCCCTTAAATTTAGTGGACTTCATCAATTTGTACACTCATTTACTATAAATCCACCAAGTGGCGAATATTCAAAGGACCAAAAAATAAATAAAAATAAATTAACCCAAAAAAGTTTCCTGCAAGTTATGGGTCGGTTCATGGACCCCATTTCCAAAAATTAAAATTTTGGCTCCTTTTTCTGCGCTTGCCACATATTAATCTTGATCTTTCACTATTTAATTAAACTTTCTAAATTTCATTGTCAAGATGATTTTCCAAGTACATGAATATGATAAAAATAACATTATCACAAAGAAACAATGCGAATATTTTTGCCTCTACATTATCTCCTCATAGAATTTTTCATTGCAATATATGTTTAACTTCTATTATTTTCTCTCCATTTAAACTGTTTATTTAATTTGTTATGTTAAGAAATTGTTTTTTAATCAATATTTTCTTGCAATGTTTTTAAATTTATTATGAGACAAAAGTAGGTCTACTCAGGGCAAGCAACAGTGATTATGGCTATTTCTCTGTCCAGATTCAAAAACCAACATTTTACTTTTAGTAAAAAGTTTTCAGTTTCAGTAAAATAAGCGAATTCAAAACAGACTAAAGTTTTCAGATTTTTTTCAATACTTTTAGTCTTTATCCCTAATATATATATATATATATATATATATATATTTAAATACTGGTTTTTTCCATATTTTATTTTGAGAAGTGTGGGACGTAGCACTTCCCAATTAAAAAGAACAAGAATTGTATATTATTAAAAGTGTTTTTTTTTTTTAAATGGAAAAAAGCAAAGCAAATAACAAACGGAACTCATAAAAAAAAGTAAGAATAATGTTGACAGGATGGGTCACTTATTGGACACCTCATTATTTTTAGGACACTGATCCTTTGCTATCATCTATAGTCATTTTTTTTTCACTCTTTTATCATCATATCTTCTTCTTCTTCTTTTGGTTAGGTTATCATCATATCCTTTAATTTTTATTAGTTTATCCTTTTTTCCCATCTCCTTTTCTAGTGCTTTAATGATTGGGAAATATCCCAGAAGCACACTAACGAAAAGAAATAACTGTGACATGATTGTGAGCTTCCCACCATTTGAATGGTTTATATTTCTACCTTTTGCTGCTTTGTTACTCGTATTATTTACAGACTACAGACTACAGAGAGTACAGAACATTGTTTCGGTGAGTTCAGTAAATTTAACCTACAGTTTCTACCAAATAAGATACATCTAGTTGCATACACATTTTCCTAAAAAAAAAAAAAAGCATACACATGACTCTACTTAGATAATATATGAAAAAAAAATAAAAAATAAAAAGGAAGCAAAACAGCAGCCTCAGATGGAAATAGCTGAAGGTAAGAATCTTTTCCTAAGATAATATATATATATATATAAAGAGAGAGATAGGTTCAAGTTACACTTGGTGTAATTCTACAAAAGTTACACATTTTTTAAACTATAGATTTCTAAGAAATCTAATAATTAGAAAATCACTATAATTAATATCATCTTTAAAATTAATTGCTTCCTATATTAGCTAATTAACCTAATTAATTTGAGAGAATATTGTATTATTTTCATTTCAACTTTTTTTCTCTCTCCTAATCAATTCATCCCTAACCTTACACAAAAGCATATTCTCAACGTTCTTGGGCATGGAGGCAGTTGTCCCGCATACGTACACGTATTTTTGCTGAATGGTACTTGTATTCTGAGATGTGAAAAAAATACGTCTTATATGTGTTGCAACGTCTTCGCAACACTGCAACAGCACTCTTTCAAAATAAGAAATAGAACAAGAAACCAGTTTTGGTTGTCTTCTGACCCATTACCACCATTATTTCCCTCACTAGGAGTCTTGGCCTGGTTTCCCTCAGAGACAATTTTTTTTTTTTTTTTTTTGATTATTTGTTATAATATACAAACAGTTAGGGAAATATCAAAATCTTGTGACCAATCAATGTAAGCAGTTGAATATCACCATCTTCCTAGCTTGGTAAAATGGGAATAAACAAAAATTTACTTTTGGTTGGATGAACTTTCTAGGACCTCATCAGACGTGTTACAGCTTTTACTAAAATAATAAGGTATATGCTTAAATTGATTTTTTTTTATGTGAGAAAAAAGTAATTTGAAATATGGTATTCTTGATCAAATTTAGTTGTTTTTGCAACAATTGAAACAATGTCCAACAAAAAGGAAAAAAAAAAAAAAAAGTAACACAACAAAAAAATGTAAAAAAAAATATATATATATATATTTTAAGGATCAACTGCCTCCATGCCCAAGAACGTTGAGAATATGTTTTTGTGTAAGGTTAGGGATGAATTGATTAGGAGAGAGAAAGAAAGTTAAAAAGAAAATAATATAATATTCTCTCAAATTAATTAGGTTAGCTAATATGGAAATCAATTAATTTTAAAACTGACATTAATTATAGTGATTTTCTAACTATTAGATTTCTTAGAAATTTACGGTTTAAAAAATGTGTAATTTTTGTAGAGTTACACTAGGTGTAACTTGAACCCATCTTATATGAAGTTTTTCACTTACATTGCTTTATTTAAAACTGTTCTATCAAATTTCCTACAGTATTTACCTATAAAAAGAAAATCATTCGGAATTTAAATAGTAAATACTATTACATTACATCACCTATGATATTAAAGCTTTGTTCTTCCTATAACTTTGGATGCTGCATTTTTTTGAGAAAGTGGATGCTGCATTTAGATGGGACAATCCTGTTGTATTGTATGCTAAGTCAATATTTTAATTCCAGGCCAACAAATATATCCTCTTAATAATATTCAATAGTTCATTTAACAAGAAAATTAAAAAATATATGGTTAATTTAACAAAAATATAAAATTATTAGATCGTACATGCAATCTAGGAGAAAGTTTTAATATAAAATGATTTTTTTTAAGGTCTAAATACGGTAGTTATAATAGGCATTTAGTTTTTCTCAAAAAAAAAAAAAAAAAAGGCATTTACTTTGATTGTATTTATATATATATATATATATATATATTCTAGTCTTAGTCATCAATTTATTATGATTGTGTTTGTATATGTAATCTACATTTATATATATATATATATATATATATATATATATAACAACTTGTATAATTGTGAGGATTCAAAAGCTTATGTGGCACAATTAGGGATGGCACTGGAGTGGTGCAGGACGAGGCTAAAGGATGGAGTTTTCACCCCTGTCCCACATGGTTTTGTCTTACCTCGTCTCCAATCCACTTCATGTGACAAGGCAAACTGCCTTGCCCCATCCCTGCTCCTTAGGGCTTTGCAAAGCCCACGTTGCCTGCAAAACTTTACATTATGTTAATCTGTCTTGCTTGCCCCACGCCTGTTATGATTTTTTTATACCTAAATTCAATTAAAAAATATATATTATAATAATGACGTATAAAATTGTAAGGCTTAACAAACTTTAGATGGCAAAATATTATAAAGTCAATCAAAAGTTAAATTAAAAACTCAACATAATATGATTTTTTTAATTATTTTATTTTTTTCCAAAATATAAAATATGATAATTATGATAGTTATTATGATTATAGGCTAAAATGCAAAACTGACCCTCTAAGTTTCACATTTTGTCATTTCAGTCCTCTAAATTTCAGTTTTGTCATTTCCGTCCTCTAAGTTTCAAATTTTGTCAATTCCGTCCTCCATCACCTTTTTGTTAGGTGCTACCGTTTTGGAGGATTTTTTTTTTAATTAATTTAATTTTACTGAAAAATGTTAATTACCAAAACAAAAAAATCTGAGGAATAATGTGTGAAGGAAAATGCCCCGAGTACATCATCGGCACATTCCGAGGCTTGAATGACGAAGAAGCACATGCGGCAATTTCTAGCGATGGAGAGGCGATTGTGGTAACAGAATTGAAGGATATCGTCGCCTGCGATTTCGCAGGCTTGAAGAACCATCATACCCTTTCGATCATGTGTTCTTGGTTGGTGAAATGGACTTGGGCTCCAACCACTACAGGCAGAGGCAACGGAGGAAAGGGATCTGGAGTCGGATCGAGTTGTGGTTGGGATTGTGCCAATGATGTCCCAGGGGCATTCTCCTTCACGACGTTGTTTCCTACTTCCCTTAGTGTTTTTTTTTTTTTTTGGTGGTAATTAATGTTTTTCAGTAAAATTTTTTTTTTTTTTTAAATGCTCCAAAACGACGTCGTTTTGGTTAATAAACGGTAGTACCTAACAGAAAGGTAACGGAGGACGGAATTGACAAAATTTGAAACTTAGAGGACTGATATGACTAAACTGAAACTTAGAGGACTGAAATGACAAAATGTGAAACTTAGAGGGTCAGTTTTGCATTTTAACCATGATTGTATTTATATATAGAACTATACCTTGTTGTCTATGCATTTATTATGACTGTGTTTGTGTGTGAAATTATTTCGTCTACTATTTGAGCAAATATAATATATCAAGATTCTAATGAAGAGTTTAAATATAAAATGAAACTAAATACCACTTAAAAAATATATGTAGTATTATAATAATGACGTGAAACATATGTAATATTATAATATATATATATATATATATATAATAATGACGTGAAACATCGTTAGGATGTTTACCCTAATATTATGAGATCAATTACTTCTATATATATATATATATATATATAAAAGTTTAACAAAATATTATTTATTACTCTCTATGTTTATTATCTAAATAAAAAAATTTAATAATTATGGTAATTAATAGATATTTATTATAATTGTATTTATATCTAGTTTTTTAGAAGGAAATTGTATCTATATATGAATTTATATTTTCCATCATATAAAGAAATTATGACATTGTAGGATTCTAATGGAAGATTGATAGGAACCAACAAGTTCTATGGAAAATTAGAGAAGAGTTCAAGAAATTGAGAAGAAGGGAAGAGCAGAAGATAAGAAGAAGGTGAGGAGAGAGAGAACAAAATGGAGTTGTATTATTTATTTATTCTTCATATGAATTGTACAATTGATATTGTGGGAGGACTTTCGTCTCGGCCCCCAATCAGGTATTGTTTGCTTTAGGATAGGCAATGATTGACCTACGTCCCACTCGCATGAATTTGCTCAATCTCACATTGGAGAGAGACGCCTTCCACCCTTGCCTTATAAGCCTATGACCTAAGGAAGGGTGTACTGTAGTGTGTGTGATCACACACACTACGGTACACCCTTTCTTAGACCAAAGGTTTATAAGGCAAGGGTGGGAGGCATCTCTCCCGATGTGGAATTGAGCAAATTCGTGAGGACTAAGGCTCAACGCCATTTCCAAAATAGACAATACCTGATTGGGGAAATATTTGTTCCTCCTGCAGATATCTTCCTCAACATAAGCACCCTTGCACTAACTAACTAACTAACTACCTGACAGCTCAGCCTAACTAACAATCAACAATGCCTATCAATCAATAGCAACAATGCCACTCAGCAGCAACAATTCCTATCAAAGATTTAAATATATAATAGAATAAAAAAAAATTAAAAACATATAGTAGAATAATGTGTATAATTATGAGACTTCAAATACTTATGTGGCATAATATGAAGGGGCAAACCAAAAGTCAAAATGTTTTGATTTTATAAATTTTTGGTTGAGAAGAAAAATAAGATGATGAAAAAGGTGGTTTGTATGACTATTATGCCTATATCACACAGGGTTCATTTGGTTGGAGAGGTGGAAAAGTGGGAGGATAAAAAATATTTATTTTTTTAATTAATATTAAAAAAGGGTTTGACTTACCTTTAGTACTTTTTTAACTGGACATATCCTTTATTCTAAATATACAATGACAAGTAGTAGTGAATTTTAATCTCCATCTTTTATTTAGTTAGTGGGTGATGTAGTAGTCTCTCATTAAAATAAAATGAGATTCATTTTTAAAAAAGTACTGGAGGTAAGTCAAACCCTTAAAAAAAAATACTACTTATTTATCAATTAAATTAATAAAGATGTCATCTTAGAAAAATTAATACATAAGAATTATTATATCCACTATCCTTTAATAAACATATTTATGATCATATTTATTTTCTGCCCTTTATTTTATTCATTTGGTTACATTTTCCCATGTAATTCAACAAGAGCATCATATAATGAAACAAATTTCTCAATACGTTCTTTTGAATATATCCCACACTTTGCTTGTAATCAAACAAAACATTCCTCTTTTCTCTGTTCAATACCAATACCAAGGGAGTCAATTTTGTACCGAAGGTTGTATTGGTTTGATCAGTGGAACGTATTTTGGTACTAGTCAATACTGGTGTACCGTTTTGAGTTTATTGTTATTTTTTATATTTATAAATATATATGTATATTTATATATGTATGTATGTATGTATGTATGTATGTTTACCATAAAACATTACCTCAATTCATAACAATTAATTTATGGTTTTAGACTTTAGCATCAATTAAAAGAAAAAAAACACAATATAAAAAATTGAAAGTCTAATGGTTCATTGCATACTAAGAAAACAAACAATATTAATAAGTTAATACAAATAAGTTACCATTTTGCCCTTACAAAAATTCAAAAATTACAAAACAAAAAAAAAAAAAAAAAAAAAAAAAAAAAAAAACAAAAACCGGCTAGTACGCTTAGTACAGGCCGGTAAGGTATGGCCAGTATGTGGCCGATATGGCCAGTATTTAAACCGTACAAAATGTTGGCATTTTGATATCAATATATGTACCAGTACGTTCGGTACTGGTACAGTATCGACTACCTTGACCAATACTAGCTGAGGTCCCTTATGAGATTACATTACTTTCTTGGTTATTGCCTTATAGTTCTTTTAGATGGGCATAACATCTTTTTTTTAAATAAAAAAAAAGATTCACTAAAGTTGCTAACAATAGACTGAAAGGGTACTCATGTAATTTGACTTAAAAAACCCATTTTTCTTTTTCATTTTCTCCCCAATTTGAAGAGATTAATTTTGCTGGGCTCGGTGTAAAACTCTCTCAACCTCATTTTTCCTTTTAAACAAGCAAAGAAAAAGGAAAAATTACACTTTTCCACTTTAAAACTATACCTTATTTTATACTTTGCACATTGAACCGTCGAAATGCACGATTGAACCTCCAAAATAAGAACTCTATGACACTTTACCCCCTACTACATTCCATTACACTTAACTGAGAAATTGATGGGAGGGTGCAAAGTGTTAAACATATTTTAGTTTAAGGAGCCGATTGTGCATTCTTGTATTTTAAGGTGATAAATATAAAATGAAGTATAGTTTAGGATAAAAATGTGTACTCTCCACAAAGGGGTGGAATAAACACTCATCTGCTACCCACTTGTCCTTCCTAAATTTGCAATCAATCAACTTTTCACCCCAATTAGACTTTGTGTACAAACTTGGCGTGTTAATTTATCAAAACTTTAAAGCTTTTTATCTTTTGCCTTGTGAAACCCGATTAATATATTAAAACTTTCTTGTCATTTTGTGCACCAGGATTCCTATGTGGCCATGTAGGCCATTCGCATCTCGCTATGCTATGCTATGTTTCTTGCCCCACCCCCCACCCCACCCCACCCCACCTCCCCAACGCCAAAAGAAAAAGGAAACCTTGGATTCAATAACAAATCCATATCTACATATTTAATTATTTATGTAAGAAGAAAATTTAAGTATATACATTAAATTTCCTAATTAAATTCAAACAATTGATTGCATTAATCAATAAAACAGTAAGTTTAGCTTACCTCCAATACTTTTTTAATTGGAGATCTTCTTTTATTTTAAATACACAATAACAAACGGTAGTGAATTTTAATCTCTATATTTTATTTAGTTAGTAGGTAATTTGATAGTTTTTTATTAAAACAAAATGAGATTTCAGTTAAAAAAATACGGGAGGTAAGCCAAATCCTAAAACAGAAATAGAATTATCAATTTTTATAAGAATAATTTAATTCAATACCATTTTATATTTGAATTTAATTAAAAAATATAATGTATTGCACACAAATACAACAAAACAAAGACTAAAAAAAAAAAAAAAAAAAAAAAAAAAAAAAAAAAAAAAAAAAAAAAAAAAAAAAAAAAAACTAAAGAAGAAAAAGCTTTCTACATCGAGGGAATCGTATCAATGTCCTTGAATACCAACCGCTTTACCAGAAAAGAGACTAATTAGTGCAAGAAAATATTCTCGTTAGATGCCAACGTATGGGGCTCTAGATTGAGCACTTTTCTACGTGGTGTCAATCTATCCTACCATAGTAGCAGGCTTTCATTTTTATGTTTAAGATAATAATAATAATAATAATTATAAAATAGAAAGCATGAAAGAAATTAATATCCGCAGTCTTTATAGTTTAAGCTTTAATTAGTCCTTATCCTCCATTTCTTTTTGTCACATATGATCTTCATAGCCCTATGCCCTATGCGCTTAATAAATAAATTATGATCTTAATCATCATCTACAACGACATCAATGTTTCCCATCCACACGTCTTATCCTAAAACAAAATAGTAGTCGGCATATACGTCCAATTTTGTCGACATAGAATTGTATCATAATCATGTTAAGTGTGAGAACATTGTTTTTGAATTAGTTTTTCCTTCTTCTTCTTCTTCTTCTTCTTTTTTATTTTTATAAATTATTCATGAATTGAATTTCTTGTTGAGTCTCCAAGCTTCCATGGATTGCTTTTGCTTGATGTGGGTTTGAATATTGGAGTTCTTTTCACTACAGAAAGGTATATATGAGGACGAAGTAGTTGGGATATTGTGATAAAAAAGCTAAAACCCTTAACTTTTTTTTTTCTTCTTTTTAGCTTTTTAAGCTTTTGGATTATCCCTCAAAAAAACCATTGCCCAACTGAAACAGTTGGTGATGTGATTTAATGGGACCTTCCTAGTAAGGTCCAGGTCGGCATGATGGCCTTCCACGCGGCCGGAATCTTTGTCCCCATTTGAAAATTTTAACTTTCAACATCAATTGGGCATAAAAAAAATTTGATTCACAACAACTATTCCTAACTTTATTATATGTGAATGAGTAAGGATTATAAAGTTAAAAACCGTAATTTGATGTGATTTCCTACAAACAAAGAAAAAAAAAAGGTATCTTCACTGCATATGGTAACATGTGTCTTTTTAGCTAATAAGAAATTGTTCCAAATAATCTAAAGATAAAAGCATATATATTTATATTGTATTGTCGTTTAATATTTTTTTTTTAATAGAATAGGGGACTAAAAACATAGTA